>NW_018393550.1:0-4168 GCF_900095145.1 Mus pahari | reverse complement strand
GCCAGCCTGGTCTACAAAGTGAGTTCTAAGACAGCCAGGGCTACACAGAGAAACCCTCTCTTGAAAACAGAAAGGTTTGGGGCAGTATGTCAAAGTGTCTGCAGCTTTAGCAGGTTTCTCCATTGTCTCTCAATCTGTTGATGATCCACATTCCTCTGTGTTTTAGGGTGCCTGTGGAATTACAGATAGACATGATGCTTTGGTGAATGAGAACAGAATATAGACTGATGTTCTCTATGAAAAAGTGAAAGAATGAGAACTTTGCAGCAACTCCCCTCAGTGCCTGTGAGGAAGACTCACCAGCAACAAGACTTCTGGGTTATCTGTAGGAATAATAGGAATACACCTCTTACTTGTATACTCTGACAGGTACAGCAGTTCTCTTGCATGTTCTTCTCATACAGTAAATCAAGGTATAGACTCAGAGTGCTTCATATTCTTCTTGCAATGTTATTTGATTTGCTTAAGTATCTTAGTATCTTCATGATGTCTCATTTCACTCCAGTGATTTTCCTATATACTCCAATTGAACAGTATTTATTCTTCACTCTAACTCTTGTGTAACGACAAGCATAACAGGCATCCTTCATCAGTTATTGTTCTGGAGGTCTCTTGGGTCTTTGTGGATGTTATCATGAATCAATGAATCTCTCTGTATGTGTATTAATCTGTCTATCTTTCTGCCTATTAATTAATTACCTATCTACCTTCTTACTTAACATCTATATGTCTGTATATCTATCTATCTATCTATCTATCTATCTATCTATCTATCTATCTATCTATCTATCTTCATCATCATCATCATCATCATCTATTTTTCTCTTTCTCAATTTCTGTCTGTCTGTCTGTCTGTCTGTCTGTCTGTCTGTCTGTCTCTTTTTCAACAATGACATATATGTACACAATTTTACTGTTTCTAGCTTCTTCCTACTCCTGATGATCTTATCCCAATTGGTCTCTGTGGTGCAGGGAGCTTGGGGGAGAAAGGGTGTGGGAGAAAACCTTCGTCCAGCCAGAGTTCTGGTGCTTTGAGCAGGCAGATGTGGCAGGACTATAGCACGCTTTCCATGTGGCCCTGGGTGGGTATTTGGGTGTGTGAAGCCACTTGCCCCAGTTTGATGGGTGGTGGACAAGGGGCAGTCCTAGGTACCAGGTTTTCAGCCTCTGGCATCGCAGACACTGCTGGACACAGAGGAAGAGCTGAGAACAGAATGGGGTTCCCCCGGGGTAGCTCAGTCAGCCTCGGGGCCAAAGGGAGGAAAGGGCAGGGAGAGAGGGAAGTTCTGTGTGGTTCCCACGCAGAGTCCTTGGTCCTGTTCATGGCTGCAGCACAAGAAGGTCTTCTGATGGGAAGTTAAAAGTGGCTCGTTAGGAGAAAGCTTCCCATCGTTCAAGCATGACAGGCCTTGATGAGCACAGACAGTCTATGGCTTTAGAGCCTTATTGTAGAAACACAGGGTGAAGGAGAGAAGGTAGAAAGAAAGAGGCTGGCTATGACCATGTGGAGGTAGGAAGGAAGGAGAGAGAGAAGGATGATTGAGAGTAAGAAATGTGAGAGCTTAAAGAGAGCAAGGAGGGGCCAAGCAGTCCCTTTTATAGTGGGCTAGGCTATCAGGTAACTGTGGGGAGAAGCATACCTGGATATAGTCAGATAACTGTGGGGCTGGAGTCTAGCCAGAATTCCAGAAGCTTGGGACATTGTCTGAGTAACTCATAGTCACAGAATTATGGAGTTGGGGGCTCTGTGATGACAGAAACCTGACTCTGGAAATGTGTCTTGCTTTTCCATCCCTTGTAAAGTTTTCTACTGGATCGCTGAGCAAGCCTCATTCAACCAAAATAGGCTGCCTATCACAGCCCTACACGTTTCCCTTCTGCTTTCTTGCAGAGAGCCATAAATATTTATGATCATCACTGCAATGCAAATCTAGTCATTTTCCTTTTATAAGTCATTTCTTCAAATAAAACAGCCCTGTCATTTATTGAAAAGAGTTTCTCTGCCTCTGTCCTTCCTTTCCTTCTCGATGTATGCCTCTCTTCACCTTTATTATCTAGCCTTCCCTGTACCCTATGCACACAGCCACCCCTCCCTCTTCACTGTACCCTATGCACACAGCCACCCATCCCTCTTCACTGTCAGTGACTTTAAAAAGTAGTTATCCTCCACATTTACAGTATTCTGTTGAAATGTGAATTTCTGTTTATTATTAATAGTTAACAAGTGTCAAACATTCAGATGTTCAATTAGTGCTTTCTTAATTGAATGAGCAACAGATCCTCCAAAACATAATGAACATTGGGGACAAACACTGAAAAACACTGTCCCACAGCCCTTCTCAGACAAGTCCCACCAGGAGGGAACTGGTCTCCCAGGAGTACTCACACTCCTAAGCCCAGAAGTCAGATCACCACTCTTGCTCCAATAATTGCAAAAAGAGGGACACAGCAGGAGCTCACAGGGTGTAGGAACAGAAGAGTGGCTGGGGAAGGGATCCTTTAGGTCTCCATATGCACACTGGAGATGAGGCTGTACCACAGCCCTCTGCACCCAAATCCTTCCCAGGAGACAGCTGGTCTCCCAGGAGTGTTGACACACAGGATCACTGGCCCACAGGGAGAACAAGCTCCACTAAGAGACAGCAAGACCAACTAACACCAGAGATAACCAGATGGTGAGAGGTAAGGGCAAGAACCTAAGCAACAGAAACAAAGGCTTCTTTGTATCACCAGAACCTAGTTCTCCTACCACAGCAAGCCCTGGATACTCTAACACACCAGAATAGCCAGATTCAGATTTAAAATCACTTCTTATGATGATGATCGAGGACTTTAAGAATGATATAAATAACTCCCTTAAAGAAATATAGGAGAACACAGGCAAACAGCTAGAAGCCCTTAAACAGGAATCACAAAAATCTCTTAAAAAATTACAGGGAAACACAACCAAACAGGAGAAGGAAATGAACAAACCCATCCAGGATATAAAAATGGAAGTAGAAANAANAATGAAATCACAAAGGGAGACAACTCTAGAGATAGAAAACCTAGAAAAGAGATCAGGAGTAATAAACACAAGCATCCCTAACAGACTACAAGAGATAGAAGAGAGAATCTCAGATGTAAAACATTGACACACCAGTCAAAGAAAGTGAAAAAGGCAAAAACCTCCTAACCCAAATCATCCAGGATATTCAGGACACAATGAGAATACCAAATCTAAGGACAATAGGTATAGAAGAGAGCAAAGATTCGCAAATTAAAGTGTCAGTAAATACCTTCAACAAAATTATAGAAGAAAACTTCCCTAACCTAAAGAAGGAGAGGTCCATGAACATATAAAAAGCCTACAGAACTCCAAATAGATTGCAGCAGAGAAGAAATTCCTCCTGTCACATAATAGTCAAAACACCAAATTTGCAAAACAGAATATTAAAAGCCATAAGAGAAAAAGGTAACATATAAAGGCACACGTATCAGAATTACACCAGTGACTGAGAGATAGAAGATCCTGGGCAGATGTTATACGGACTTTAAGAGAACACAAATGCCAGCACAGGTTATTGTCCCAAGCAACACTCTCAATTACCATTGATGGAGAAACCAAGGTATTCCATGAAAAATCCAAATTTATACAATATCTTTCCACAAGTCCAGTACTACAAAGGATAGTTGATAGAAAACTCCAACACGAGAAGGGAAATTACACCCTAGAAAAAGCAAAATAGTAATCTTCTTTCAACAAACCAAAAGGAAGATAGCCACACAAACATAAATCCACCTCTAACAACAAAAATAACAGGAAGCAAAATCACATTTTCTTTCTTTCTTTTTTTATTAGACATTTTCTTTATTTACATTTCAAATACTATCCCGATAGTTCTCTATACCCTCCCCCTGTCCCTGCTCCCCTACCCAGTGACTCCCACTTCTTGGCCCTGGCATTCCCCTGTACTGGGGCATATATAGTTGGCAATACCAAAGGGCCTCTCTTCCCAATGATGGCCGAATAGGCCATCTTCTGCTACATATGCAACTAGAGACATGAGCTCTGGGGGTACTGGTTAGTTCATATTGTTGTTCCACCTTGCAGAACCCTTCAGCTCCTTGGGTAATTTCTCTAGCTCCTCCATTGGGGACCCTGTGTTCCATCCAATAGCTTACTGTG
>NW_018393549.1:5087-58691 GCF_900095145.1 Mus pahari | reverse complement strand
GAACTCACTCTGTAGACCAGGCTGTCCTTGAACTCAGAAATCCGCCTGCCTCTGCTTCCCAAGTGCGCCAACACGCCAAGGCTTAAAATTTTAAAAGATTAACATTATTGATCTATTTAAAACATTTACTGTTTTTTATTTGATAGTTTTTCTTTTTTACTAATTGTTTTGCTTATAACCTTAGTTTTACATAGTCTTTCTAGATTTTTTTGTTAATTGGGTTGAACTATATGAATAGACAATATTTTCAAAACATGTCTAGTCTGTTAACTTTTTAAAGTCCTACTCAGGTTGATTGCTTTAGTTTTCTTTATTCAAGTAACTCAAAATATCTTAAAAGAACTGACAGGTTTATGCTCATTCCAAGGACTTATTTAAGAAAAAAATTATTTTTCTTCACGAGTCAGTTCACAACTATTTAGGGGTCAGGTCAGTGACATTGAAAAATGCATGTGATTCTATGACTACAACCCAATCTAGAGCTAGTCTTCTTCGGAATTTATCTTCTTCCCTTCCTCTTCAGACTGAGTTTAATTCTACTATTCTAGTTATTAAAATTTGCCTTGGTTACTATTGTGTTTTGTTTCTACTATATGATATCAATAGATAATACATTATGGGATTTTGTTTGTTGCTTGCATGCTTGCTTGTTTACATCTAATATTTTAACTTTTTTCTTTTATTCTTTTTTCTTTGTTTTTTTTTTTTCATGCAATATATTCTGGCCACAGCCATACTACCCTCCATTCCTCCCAGTCCCCTCCATTCCAATCTCCTCCTTATAAGATGTTCTTCATTTCTCTTCAGAAAAGAGCAGGCATCTTAAGGATATCAACTGAATACACCATAGCAAAATGCAATAACACTTGGTAGAAATCGCCATATAAAAGCTAGAGAAGGCAACCCAGTAGGCAGAAAAGGGTCCCAAGAAAAAGCAAAGGAGTCAGAGACACTCCCAATCCCACTGTTAGAAGTCCCACAAAATACCCAAAATAAGAAACCACAGTGTATAATCAGACCCACTGTATAATCAGGGTCCTGGATTACAGCTTCAATCTTGTAACCTCTATGAGCCCTGCTTAGTTGATTCTGTGGACCATATTCTCCTAGTGTTCTCCAGTCTTCTGTCTCCTACAATCCTTTCTTCTCACCTTTTTCTGGGTTGTCCTATCTTTGCCTATTGTTTGTCTCTGTGTCTCTCTATCTGTTTCCATTCAGGTGCGCTACAAAGCCTCTCTGAAGATGATTAGTCTAGTCACTAATCTGTGAATATAGCAGAATATTATTAGCAAACATCAACATTTTTTTTTTTTTTTGTCAGCAATGTTTGGTACCACCGTATTTCTCTCAGCCATACACCTTCCCGTTCCTGGTCACCCAGCCATTGTCAAGAATGGACTCCCTTCATGGGTTGGGCCTCAATTTAGACCATACATGTTTTGGTCACTCCATCAACACTGAGATACCATTGATCTAGCACATTTTGCAGACAGGACAGGTAGTGGGTCAAAAGTTTTAGGTCTTGGTTTGTTTCCCAGTCCCACCAATGAAAGGTTTCCCTGGTTGCAGAAGATGGCCTGTTCAGGCTCCATATTCTCCACGAGTAGGAGTCCTCCCTAGTGTTACTTCATAGATTCCAGGAAGTTTATACTGAATTAGGTTTCCGCATTGCCCCTAAATGCTCAACTACTCTATGTCTTCCCAGTCCTCTCTATTTCCCTCCTTCTCTCCCTTCCTTCTCATATGATTCCTCTTTTTCTAATCCTGCCTTCCCCCAGTCCATCCACAAAATCTATTCTATTTCTCTTTCCAGGGGAGATCTGTTTGCCTCTACTGAAGCCTTCCTTGTTATTTAGCCTTTCTGCGTCTCTGAATTAGAACATATTATCCTTTACTTTACAGCTAATATCCACTTATTATGAGTGAGTTCAAACCTTAGTTGTGTTTCTGGGTCTGGGTTGCTTTACTTAGGATGATTTTTTTTTTCTCTTTCCATCCATTTGTCTATGAATTTCATGATTTTTTTCTTACAGCTGAGTAATAATTCATTGTGTAAAAATTCTATAATTTCTTCATCAAACATTTGTCCAAGGATGACTAGATTATTTCTAGTTTCTGACCATTACGAATGAAACCCCATGAACATAGTTGAGCAAGTATTTTTGTGGAACATCTTTTAGGTATAAGCCAAATATTTCTATAGCTAGGTCTTAAAAAAGATTGGTTTCTAAATTTCTGAGCAATATCCATATTGTTTACAATAGTGACTCTTTATGAGTGTGCACTCTCAACAGTAATGAAGGAATGAAGGAGCATTTCCCTTGCTCTACATCCTCAGCATTATGAGGTGACACATGTGATGATGATTGTACCCAGTCAGAAAATTGTAAATTGGTGTCTCAAAGTAGTTTTAATTTCCACATTCCTGACGGCAAAGGATGTGGAGTTAAGGGTTTCTAGGCCATTCAAATTATCCCACTGAGAATTTTCTGTTATATCTAGACACCGTTTTTCAATTTTATCATTTGTTTTGTTGATGTCTAGTTTTTTTGAGTTCTTTTAAAATTAATTATTAATTTACTTTACATCCTGATCAAAGCTTCATCTCTTTTTCTTTTCCCAGCCCCTTTATTCCTCCTCCCATCCCCCTACGCTTCCCTTCCTTTCTCCTCAGTTAAGGGGAAACCTCCCATGGATACTGTCTTAGGGTTTCATTTCTGTGAACAGACACTATGACCATGGAAACTTTTATAAAGGGCAACATTTAATTGGGGCTGGCCTACACTTTCAGAAGTTAAGTCCATTATCATCATGGTGGGAAGCTTGGCATTGTACAGGCACACTTGGTGCTGATGGAGCCAAGAGTTCTACACCTTAATCTGAAAGCAGACAAAAGGAGATTCTTTCTACACTATGCAGAGCTTGAGCAAAGCCCACCCCAACAGTGAAACATTTCCTCCAATAAGGACATAGCTCCTATTAATGGTCTAAGTATATTCAAACCACCACTTGCCACTTCCTGGCATTCACAGGCTTCTTCCAACACATGAGTCTATGAGGGACATATCTAACCATATCTTAATGCAAATACATTAAGTCCAACTTCAAATTTTCCGTTAGTCTATCACAGTCTTGATAATGCTTAAGTCTAAAGTTCCAAGTTTCTTCTAAAATTCAAACAATCTTTTTTGTTACATTTAAAAAGTTTTAGTGGTGATTACATTAATTTAAATTTCAAATATTATCTTCCTTCCCAGTCTTCCCTCCTCAAACCCCCTATCCCATCACCCCTCCCTGCTTCAATGAGGATAACATCTCCCGCCATCCCCCCACCCCCACCCACTACTACCCACAGCCCTGGCATTCCCCTTCACTTAGAACCTTCAGAGGACCAGGGGACTCCCCTCCCATTTATGTCAGATATGACCATCATTTGCTACATATGTATCTCAAGTCATGGGTCCCTCCATATGTACTCTTTGGTTGGTGGTTAAGTCCCTGGGAGTTTTGGTGTGTGTGTGTGTGTGTGTGGTGGGGGGAGGTCTGTTTGGTTGATATTGTTGTTCTTTCTCTGAGGTTGCAAACCCATTCAGCTTCCTCAACCCTTCCATTAACTCCTCCATTGGGGTCCGTGAGCTCAGTCTGATGGTTGGGTGCAAGCATCAGCATCTGTATTGGTAAGACTCTGGTAGATCCTCCCAAGAGGCAGCTATATCAGGCTCCTATCAGCAAACACTTCTTGGCAGCAGCAATAGTGTCTAGGTGTGGTGGCTGCATATGGGATGAATCCCTAGGTCAGACAGTCTCTGAATGGCCTTTCCTTCAGTCTCTGCTCCACTCTTTGTCCCTGTAAATCCTTTAGAGATGAGCAATTCTGGGTTAAAATTTTTGAGAAGGGCAGGTGGCCTCATCACTCAAGTAGGTGCCTAACCTCTGGATATGGTCTCTACAGGTTCTTGATCCCCTTTGCTGTGTATTTCAGCCAATGTCATCCCTGTTGGATACTGGGAGCCTCTTACTTTCCTGGCATCTGGGACTTTCTGGTGATTACCCTCAGTTCCCCATCCCCCATTGCTACACACCTCTGTTTAATTTCCTGACCCTCTGTACATCTCTCACATCTCCTCACACATACAGATTGGGGAAAGATCTTTACCAATTTTATATCCATCCAACAGAGGGAAAATATGCAATATATACTAAGAACTCAAGAACTTAGACTCTAGAGAACGAAATAATTCTATTAAAAATGGTACATAGCTAAACAAAGAATTTTCAACTAAGGAATATTAATTGGCTGAGAAGCACCTAAAGAAATATTCAACATTATTAGTCATCAGGGAAATTCAAATCAAAATGATCCTGAGATTCCACCAAACATCATTCAGAATGGCTAAGCTCAAAATCTCAGGTGACAACCGATGCTGGCGAGGATGTGGAGGAAGAGGAGCACTTCTCCATTACTGGTAGGATTGCAAGCTAGTACAACCACTATGGAAATCAGTCTTGTGGTTCCTCAGAAAACTGGATACAGTACTACCTGATAACCCAGTAATACCACTCCTAGGCAGATAACCAAAAGATGCTACAACATATATCAAGGACACAAGCTCTACTATGTTCATCTCATCTTTATTTTTAATAGCCAGAAGCTGGAAAGAATCCAGATGTCCCTTAACAGAGAATTGGATACAGAAATTGTGAGATATTTACACAATGGAGTACTACTCGGATATTAAAAACAATGAATTTATGAAACTCTTAGGCAAATGGATGGAACTAGAAAATATCATGCTGAGTGAGGTAACCCAGTCACAAAAGAACACACATGGTATGCTCTCACTGTTAAGTGGATGTTAGGCAAACAGCTCAGAACACCCACAATGCAACTCACAGACCATATGTAACTCAAGAAGAAAGCAAACCTATGTGTGGATGCTTCATTTTACTTAGAATGGAGAATTAAGAGGAGTTCAGGATCATGCTATCTCTTAACTCTAATCCCCTATAAAATCAAAAACTCAAAGCACATTACATACTTCTAGTAACATAACATATACATTATTATTCTAAAATATAATAGTGAGGAAAAGCCAAACTCTGCATCTCGATATCTGATGTTGAATCCCTTTCACCTTTGATGACCACAACACACTTCTTTCTTTGGGGCTGGTTAAACTCCCTGGTGAGGAAATGTTAGCTGCTTTTGTCACCAGGTATCCCATAGCTCTGGCATCTCTAATATCTTGGAGTATCCAAGATATTTCAACTTTACAATTTCCTTATTACAGTGTCTGGTATGCACACATGATCTTCTGATCTCCTCCAAAGCATGTGGTCACTTCTCCACCTCTGTCTTCTCTAGCACCATAGGCTCTGTTGGACTCCACTCTACTCTGGCACTGTTCTTAGTGATCATCCCATAGTACTGGCATTTCCAATTCACTGGCGTCTTCTGCTTCAACCAGGCTTCACTAATAACCACTGACAGGTTCCCTTCATGGTGCAATCCCCAAATTTGATGCATGACTGCTTCAATCCTGGCTTTTCAGGAGCTTGAGCATGCCCCCTTGTTCTATTATTCGCTGCCTAGGTTTGGTTGTCTTAGAACTTGTTCTGTAAACTGACCTTGAACTCTGAGATCTGTTCATTTTTCCTGTCTCCTGGTAAAGGTATATACCATCATGCATGCCTGGATTTAAGCTTTTCATGGCCACTATGCCTCAATATCTCAGTCAAAACCATGTGTCATCCCGTGTCAAGATTCAAATTGAAAGCCTATATTGCCCAGCCTCAACATCTAGAACATAAGTGTGCCCTTCATACCTAGATTGTAGTTTAGTTCAGATTAGAAGTCTAAATGAAATAAATAACCAGGTAATAGTAATGCTTAATATGATATAACTTTCCCTTGTTCAAACACTTAAACCATATGCTTAGCTGGGTGGAATCTTGCCCCAGTGTCACTACTCCCTTAATTCCATTGAATATCTTTGAACAGAGGTTATAGCTCTGTTAGTACTTGAATCATACATTTTGTGATTTTTCCCTTCTAAGTTTGCTATGCTTGATCAAAATGCTCCTCATCAGAGTGAACCTCAGCACAAAGTCTAAGCTTTGTTAATTTGAGTCTTCCTTTGTAAATGTAATTAATCGGAATCTCTTCTTTTTAGGCTCAGATAATGCCAAAAGCAGTCATATTCTTCATAAAAATATCACAGGAACAGTTTCTAGGAAACATACAAAAATTCTCCTCTGAAACATCTAGAGCCAGGCCCCTACAGTTCAATTCACCCTCAGCACCATGGTCTTTAATGCTTCTACTAGTATGGCCCATTAAGCCCCACTTAAAGTATTATATTGTTTTCTAAAATTCCCAAATCTACATTCCTCTATGCAAAATGTGGCCAGCCCCATCCCAGCAATACTCTACTCCCCGGTATCAACTTCTGTATTAGTTAGTTTCATTGATGCAGAGAGACATCATGACCAAGGCAACTTTTATAAAGGACAAAATTTTATTGAAGATGGCTTATAGTTTCAGAGATTCATTCATTATTATCATCTTGGAAAGCATGGCATCATATAAGAAGCATTGGTGCTAATTGAACCAAGACTTGTGTATCTTGATCTGGAGACAGGCAGTAGGAAACCATCTTTCCACACAGGGCAGACGTTGAGCATAGGAAATCAAAGACCATTCCTAGAGTGAAACATTTCTTCCAACAAGACCACACCTCCTAAACACCTCCCATGGACCAAGCATTTTCTAAGTACTACAGTAAACACACCATGGCATATTAAGTTGTAGTATGACTGGACACATATTCTAATGAGGTTTGACAAGGATGTCCAATTAACATAATGGTATCCAAAGGCAAGCAACAGTCAGAGACAGCCCCTTCTCCTTGTGTTAGAGGTCCTGGATAGTAGCTCAGATGTGGAGTTGCTGAAAATAATTTCATATTCTCTAGGCTCCTTTATTTTGTTTGTTTGTTTGTTTCCTGTAGATGGTATCCTTTGCCTGACAGAGCTTTTCAGTTTTATGAAGTCCCATTTATTAACTGTTGAGTTTAGTGCCCTCACTAAAGTATTTACACACTAGGAAGTATTTCCTAGTGCCATTGTGTTCATGTCTATTCCTTACTTTCTGTTCTATCAGGGTTGGTTTTTCTGGTCTTATGTTGGTGTCTTTGATCCAGTGGTCTTGAGTTTTGTGCAGGATGATAAATAGGATCTATTTTTTGTCTTCTACATGAAGACATACACTTAGACAAGCACCATTTATTTTTGTTTTTGTTAGGTTTTCTTATTAATTATTTTATTTATTTACATTTCAAACATTTTGTCCCTTCCTGGACACCCCTCCACTAACACCTTCCCCACCCCCTCCCTTTTGCCTCTAAGAGACTGCTCACCCATCCACCCATCAGAAATGGATGTTACTCCATAGTAAAAGGTTCGTTTTTTTGGTAGGTTCCTTGTGTGGTTTAGGTTTCAGAGTAATTATGGCTTCCTAGAATGAATTAGTTAGTGTTCCTTCTGTTTCTATTTTATGAAATATTTCAAGAAATATTGGTATCATGTCGTCTTTGAAGTTCTGATACAATTCTGCAGTAAATCCATTTGGCCCTGGGCTTTTTTGGGTTGGGAAGAGTTTAATGACTTCTTCTATTTCCTTATGGGATATGGGCCTGTTTAGAGAGTTTACCTCATCTTGACTTCACTTTGGTATGTGATATCTCTCTAGAAAACCATCCATTCCATCTAGATTTTCCAGTTTTGTTGAGTATAGGATTTTATAGTAGGATCTGATGATTTTTTGAATTTCCTCAGTTTCTGTTGTTATGTCTCCATTTCATTTCTAATTTTGTTAATTTGCATACTGCCTCTGGGAACTTTAGTTAGTATGGTTAGGGGTTTATCTATCTTGTTGATTCTCTCAAAGAACCAGCTTTTCATTTGGGTGATTCTTTGTGTTGTTCTCTTTGTTTATATTTGTTTGATTTCAGCCCTGAATCTGAGTTTTTCCTTCTGTCTACTCCTCTTGGGCGAGTTTGCTTCATTTTGTTCTAGAGCTCTCAGGTGTATTATTCAGTTGCTAGTGTAATATCTCTCCAGTTTCTTTACCAGGACACTTATTGTTATGAATTTTCCTCTTAGCACCACTTTCATTGTGTCCCATAAGTTTGGGTTTGATGTGTCAAGATTTTCATTAAATTACAGGAAGTCTTTTGTTTCTTTATTTCTTGCCTGACCAAGCTATTATTGTGTTGAGAGTTGTGCAGGTTCCAAGTGTATGTGACCTTTCTGCTGGTTTTGCTGTGATTGAAGACCAGCCTTAAGCCATGGTGATCTGATAGGATGTATAAAATTGTTTCAACCTTCTGGTATCAGTTGAGTGTTATTTTATGACCCATAATATATTTGACTTCGGGGAAGGAACTGTGAGGTGGTGAGAAGAAGGTGTATTCATTTGTTTTGTAAATGAATGTTCTGTAAAATGTTCTGTAGATATCTTTAAAATCCATTTGGTTCATAACCTCTACTAGTTGCACTGCGTCTCTGCTTAGTTTCTGTTTCAATGACCTGTCCATTGGAGAGATTTAGGTGTTGAAGTCTCCCACTATTATTGTGGAGTTCAATGTGTGCTCTGAGCTTTAGAAAAGTTTCTTTTTTTATTAGGTTTTTTCTTTATTTACATTTCAAATGTTAACCTTTTCCCTGGTTTCCCCTCTGAAAACCCATTCTCACACCCTGCACCTGCTCATCTACCCACCCACTCCTGCTTCCCTGTCGTGACATTCTCATACACTGGGGCATAGAGAATCCTCAGGACTAAGGTTCTCTTCTCCCATTGATGTCCAGCAAGGCCATCCTCTGCTACATAAGCAGCTGTAGCCATATGTCCCTCCATATGTACTCTTCGTTTGGTGGTTTAGTCCCTGGGAAATCTGGGGATACTGTTCTTACTGTTGTTCCTCCTATGGGGCTCCAAACCACTTCAGCTTCCTTGTTCCTCTCTCTAACTCCTCCATTGGGGACCTTGTGCTCAGTGCAATTGTTGGCTGAGAGCATCCATCTCTGTATTTGTTAGGCACTGGCAGAACTTCTCAGGAGAGAGCAATAGTGTCTGGGTTTGTTGACTGCATGTGTGATGGCTATACAGGTGGAACAGGCTCTGTATAGTCTTTCCTTCATTAAAGTTTCTTTTAAGGATGTTTGTGTCATTGCATTTGGGGCAGAGATATTCGGAAGTGAGACTCTTTTGGTGGAATCTTGCTTTAATGAATATCAACTGTCCTTCCTCATCATGTTTGATATCTTTTTAAGTCTGTTTTATTGGATAGTAGGATGACAACTTCAGCTTGTTTCTTAGGATGATTTGCTTGGAAGACCTTTACCCATCCTTTTACTCTGCTATAGTATCTTTCTTTGTTATTGAAGTATCTTTTATGCAGCAAATGCTGGATCTTGTTTTCATATCCAGTCTGTTAGCTTACGTTTTTTCATAGGTGTATAAAGCCCTTTAATTTTGAGAGATATTTAAGACAGATGACTGTTGGTTCCTGTTATATTTGGTTTCGTAGGTGGCTTTATGTGCTTGTGGTTCTCTCTTTTTGGCACTGTGAGATGCGTAATATCTTATCTTTCCTTTGGTATCAGTATGTCCCTTGTGTTGGGGTTTTCCTAGGAACCGCTGTAGGGTTGGAATAGATGATACTGTTTGATTTTGGTTTTGTCCTGGAATATTTTGGTTAGCATGATATTTTCTTTTCAATAAATTTAGCAGAAAATTCATGAAGTACTAGTTTTTAAAGGTAGAATAATTTTCTATTGTATAAATATAGCACATTTCCTGTATCCATTCCTCCAATGAGAGACATAGTGGTTGTTTTCAGGTTCTGGTTATTAGTAAAAAGGCTGTTTTGAACATAGTGGAGCAGTTGTCCTTGTAATATGATAGAACATCTTTTGGGTATATGCCCAGAAATGGTATAGCTGGGTCTTCAGTTAGAACTATTTCCAGTTTTATGAAGAACTGCCAGATAGAATTCCAAAGGGTTGTACCAGCTTGCCATTCCACCATCAATGGAGGAGTATTCCTCATTTCCAAAATCCTCCCCAGTATCTGCTATCTCCTGGGTTTTTTTGTTTTTTGTTTTTGTTTGTTTGTTTGTTTGTTTTATTTTAGCCATTCTTACTGGTGTGAGTTGGAATCTCCAGGTCATTTTGATTTGCATTTCCCAAAGACTAAGGATATTGAACTTTTCTTTAGGTGCCCTGTCATCCAAGATTCCTCAGTTGAAAATTCTTTGTTTGGATCTGTACCCCATTTTTAAAAATTTGTTTATTTGATTTTCTAGAGTCTAGCTTCTTGAGTCCCTTCTATATTTTTGATATTAGCCCTCTATGGGATATAGGGTTGGTAAAGATCTTTTCCCAATTTGTAGCTTGCCATTTTGTCCTATTGACTGTTTCCTTTACCCCACAGAAACTTTTCCCTTTCATGATGTCCCATTTGTCAATTGTTGATTTTAGAGTCTGAGTCATTGGTGTCCTGTTCAGGAATTTTTCCCCTGTTCCAAAGTTTTCAAGGCTATTTCCCCCTTTCTCTTCTATTAGATTCATCATATCTGGTTTTCTGTAGATATTCTTGATCTACCTGGACTTGAGCCTTATGGAAGAACATGAAAATGGATCAAATTTCATTCTTCTATATACAGACAGCCAGGTAAATCACCATATTTGTTTACAATTCTTTGTTTTATCTACTGTATGGTATTATCTTCTTTTTCACAGATCAAGTGACCATAGGTGTGTGGGTTTATTTCTGGGTCTTCAGTTCTATTCCACTGATTGACTTGTCTGTCTCTGTACCAGTACCATGTGTTTTTTTCACTTTTGCTCTGTAGTACAACTTGAGGTACGGGATGGTGATTCAACCAGAAATTCTTTATTGTTGAGAATAGTTTTCACTATCCAGGTATTTCGTTATTCTATATTAACTTGAGAATTTCTGTTTCTATCTCTGTGAAAAAATTGAGTTAGAGTTTTAATGAAGATTACATTGAATCTGTAGATTGCTTTTGTTAAGATGGCCATTTTACTATTTTACCCTACTGATCCATGAGTGTGGGAGATCTTTCTAACTTCTGAGATATTCTCAATTTTTTTCTTCAGAGACTTGTCATACAGATTTCTCACTTGCTTGGCTAGAGTTATATCAAGATATTTTATATTATTTATGACTATTATGAAGGGCATTGTTTCGCTAATTCCTTTCTTAGCTCATTTATCCATTGTGTAGAAGAAGGGTACTGATTTGTTTGAGTTAATTTTATATCCAGCTACTTTTCTGAAGTTGTTTATCAGATGTTGAAATTCTCTTGTACAATTTTTTGGTGTTGCTTATGTATATTATCATATAACCTACAAATAGTGATACCTTGTCTCCTTCCTTTCCAATTTGTATCCTTTTGACTAACTTTTATTGTTTAATTGACCTTGCTATAGTTTCTAGTACTATATTGGATAAAAAGGGACAGAGTCAGCCTTCTCTTATTCCTGATTTTAGTGGGATCACTTCAAGTTTCTTTCTATTCAATTTGATATTGGGTTTTGGTTTGCTTTATATTGCTTTTATTATGTTCAGTTATTTGCATTGAATTACTGATCTCTCCAATACTTTTAGCATGAAGGGGTGTTGTATTTTTCAAAGGCTTATTCAGCATCTACTGAGATTATTACGTGAATATGTATATATTCACATAATATATATATATATAAATTATATATATATATATATATATATATATATATATATATATATATATATATATATATATATAAAACCATCCTAGGGAAAAAGCCTACTTGATAGTGGTGAATGATCATTTTGTTGTATGATTCTATTTGGTTTTCAAGAATTTTATTGAGTAATTTTGCATTAATATTTGTAAGTAAAATTGGTCTGAAGTTCTCTTTCTTTGTTTGGGTCTTGTGTGGTTTAGGCAATGTGGTTTATACATCAAATTAGGTAGTGTTGCTTCTGTTTCTATTTTATGCAATAATTTGAAAGGTGTTGGTAGTTGGTCTTCTTTAAAGGTATGGTAGAATTCTGAACTAACACCATCTTGTCCTAGATCTTTTGGGAAGGTTTTTAATGACTTCTATTTCCTTATCGAATTTGGGACTATATAGATAGTTTACTTGATCCTGATTTAACTTTGGTATGTGGTATCTGACTAGAAATTCATCCACTTTGTCTAGATTTTAAACTTCATTAACTATAGGCTTCTGTAGTAGGATCTGATGATTTATATTTATTTTCTCATTTTATGTTTTTTGTCTCCCTTTTCATTCCTGATTTTGTTAATTTGGATAGTCTTGGTACCCTTTATTTAATTTGACTGAGGGATTATCTATCTTTTTGATTTAGTCCAAGAACCAGCTCTTGGTTTCATTGGTTCTTCTTATTTCTCTCTTTGTTTTTTAATTGGTTCATTTCAGCCCTGAATTTGATTATTTACTGCAGTCTATTCCTCTTGGGTGTGCTTGCTTCATTTTCTTTTATAGTTTTAAGGTGTGCTGCTAAGTTGCTAGTATAGGACCACTCCAATTTCTTTATAAAGCTTCTTAGTGTTATGAAATTCCTTCTTAGCCTTTCTTTCACTGTGTCCCATAAATTTTGTTATCCTATGCTTTCATTCTCATTGAATTTTAGAAAGGCTTTAATTTCTTCCTTATTTCTTACCTGGCCAAGACATCATTGAGTAGATTGTTTTTCTGTTTCCAGGAATGTGTGGGATTTCTATCGTTTTTTTTCTTTGTTTGTTTGTTTGTTTGTTTGTTTGTTTTGTTATTGAAGTCCAGCCTTAATCCCTGGTGATCTGATAGAATGAATGGCATTTTCTCAATCTTCTTGTATCTATTGAGGCTTGTTTTCTGACTGAATTTATGGTCAGTTTGGAGAAAATACCATGAGTTGATAAGAAGAAGGTATATTCTTTTATTTTTGGATGAAATGTTCTGTAGATAATTGTTAAATCCATTTGGTTAATGAGTTTTGTTAGTTTCACTTAGTCTCTGTTTAGCTTCTGATTCAATGCCCTCTACCTTGATAAGTATGTTTTTGAAGTCTCCCACAATTATTGTGAGGTTCAATGTATGTTTTGGGTATTAATAACTTTTCTTTTTTACAACTGTGGATGCCCTTGCATTTGGGCATAGATGTGCAGAATTAAGAGTTCATCTTCGTGGGTTTTTCTTTTAAGTGTATGAATATACTTTCTCCATTTCATTTGATAACTTTTCTTAGACAGTCTATTTTATTGAATATTAAATATTCAATATTGAATATTGAATATTATTATTGGCTACTCCAGCTTCTTCCTTGGAACCATTTTGGAATTTTTTTCCAGTCCTTTATTCTGAGAGAGTGTCTGTCTTTATCGCATGGATGTGTTTCCTGTATGCATAAAAATTTGGGGTCCTCTTTATGTGTCTAGTCTCCTATGTGTTTTTATTGAGAAATTTAGTCCATTGATTCTGAGAGATATTGAATATCAGTTATTTTTGGTTTTTGTATTTTTGTTGTTAGAGGTCATATTATGTGTGTGTGATTCTCTACTTTTGTTTTGTGCGTGTGTGTGTGTGTGAGAGAGAGATGATTAATATCTTGTTTATTCTTTGGTGTCAGTACCCTCCTTTTGTTGGATTTTTCCTTCTAGTATCCTCTCTAGGGATAGATTTAGTGGAAAGTTATTGTTTAAATATGGTTTCATGGAATATCACGCTACTTCCATCTATGGTGTTTGAGTTTTTGCTAGTTAAAATAGCCTAGGCTGGCATTTGTGTTCTCTTAGATCCTGCATGACAGCTGTCCAAGATCTTTTAGTTTTTACAGTCTCTTTTGAGAAATCTGATGTCATTCTGATAGGTCTCCATTTGTATGTTATTTGGTATTTTTCCCTTACTTCTTTTTAATATTTTTTCTTTGTTTTTTTTTTCTTTTGTACTTAGTGTTCTGATTATTATGCAATGGAAGGAGTTTCTTTTCTGGACCAAGTCCAAAGTATTTGGTATTCTTTAGACTTCTTGTATGTTTATGGCTATCTCTTTGTTTCTGTCAGTTAGAGAAGTTTTCTTCTTTTTTTCTTTTTTGATTAGATATTTTCTTCATTTACATGTCAAATGCTATCCCCAAAGCCCCCTATGTCCTCCCCCTGCCCTGCTCCCCAACCCACCCACTCTTGCTTCCTGGCCCTGGCATTCACCTGTACTGCCACATATGATCTTCGCAATACCAAGGGCCTCTCCTCCCATTGATGGCCGACTAGGCCATCCCCTGCTACATATGCAACCAGAGACACAGCTCTGGGGTGGGGGAGTACTGGTTACTTCATAAGTTTATTCCTCCTATAGGGATGCAGACCCGTTTCGCTCCTTGGGTACTTTCTCTAGCTCCTTCATTAAGGGTCCTGTGATCCCTCCAATATATGACTGTGGGCATCCATTTCTGTATTTGCCAGCATTGGCATAGACTCACATGAGATAGCTATATCAGGGTCCTGTCAGCAAAATCATTTTGTTGAGGATGTTTTCTGGCCCATTGAGTTGGGAATCTTCACTATTTTCTTCCTGTTATTTTTAGGTTTGGTCTTTTCATTGTATCTTGAGTTCCCTGGATGTTTTGAGTTCGGACATTTTTGTACTTTGTATTTTCTTTGACTGTTCACTCAAGATCTTCTATGGTATCTTCTATACCTGAGATTTTCTCTTCTATCCCTTATATTCTGTTGGTGATGCTTGGATTTGTAATACCTGATCTTTTTTTCTAGGTTTTCCATTTCCAGGGTTGCCTCCATTTGTGATTTCTTTGTTGCTTTTATTTTCATTTGTAGATCCTGAATTGTGTTTTTCCATTCCTTCACCTACTTTGTTGTGTTTGCCTGTATTTTTTTCAGGGATTTATGTGTTTCTTCATTAAAGTCTTATTCCTGTTTACCTGTGTTCTCTTGTAATTCTTTAAGAGAGTTATTTATGTTCTGTTTAAAGTCTTCTCTCATTTTCATGTGATAGAATTTTAGGTCAGAATCTTGCTTTTCATGTTTGTTAGGGTACCCAGGGCTTGATGTGGTGAGATAAATGGGTTCTGATGTTGCCGAGTGGCATTTGTTTTTGTTGCTTATGTTCTTGTGCTTGCCTATCATTATCTGGCTATTTCTAGTGTTAACAGGCTTTGCTGTCCCTTCCTGGTGCCTGTCCCTCCTTGTAGGAAGGTATAGATCTATGAGGTAAATGAGAACAGGTATTCTATGGTGCAAAGAGTGCTTCCTCTGGTTAAGGGGAATCTCCTATGTTACTACTTAGGGAAGACTTCCTTTCACCCTGACTATGGGAGATCTTCTGTGACCCTGGTTATGGCAAACCTCTTGAGAATCAGGCTGTTTCTGAGGGGGATGGCAAGCTGAGTCTACCCTGGTCAGGGTTTTGGACTGGAGCATAGATCTATCTCTGGCAGGTTGAATAGGTCCAATGTCCACTGGGCTCTATAGTGGTCCCAGTTATGCCAGGTGTTTAGGCTGGTGGGACTCACTGTGAGCCTGGTTATGATGTATCTCCTGGAGTTATGCTGTCTCTGGGTGTGGGAGGGGATTGTGGAGCACCTGATCTTACAAGCACCATTTCTTGAAGATGCTTTCCATTTCCCATTATTTAACTATTGATAGCTCATAAAAAAAAACAGGTGTTTATAATTATATGAAATGGCATCTGGATCTTCAATTTGATTCCATTGGTAATCCTGTCTGTTTTCTGTATTTATGTCAATACTATGCAGTTTTATTACTATATATCTGTAATAGAGCTTAAAGCATGACTGGTGATAACTCTGTAGCAGAATTAATTCTTTAGTTAATTAATTAACTAATTAACTTAAGTATTTATCAAGACACTCATCCCTCCCTTCTTTCCAGTCCCAGCACTACAAATCCCCCCAAATTACCCTCTCCCCTTCTCTCAGGAGAAGAGGAAGCCCTCATTGAGTATGACCACACTCTGGGACATCCAGTTGCAGAAGGGCCAAGTGCATTCTCTAGTGTTGAGACCAAATCAGGAAGTCAAGTTAGGGGAAGGGGATGCAATGCAGGAAACTGAAACAGCCCCCTTCAGAATTATATAGAAAACTAAGTGGTACATCTGCTACAAATTTATAGATTGACTGGATCCAGTGCTGACATGCTCTTTAGTTTTTAGTTCAGTATCTGTGAGTCCCCATGGGCCTAGGATAGTAGATGTTGTAGGACTACCTGTGTTGTCCTTGGCCTCTCCTATTCATTCAATTCTATGCCTCACTCTTGCACAAGCACCCCAAGCACTGCTGAATGTCTGACTGCAGGTCCCTGTATCTGTTTCCATGTACTGCTGGATGCAGCCTCTGAGGAGGCACTTAAGATAGGCTTTTGTCAGTAAGCATGGCAGAGTATCATTGAAAGTGCCAGGAGTTGTCTTTCTCACATGGCATGAGTCTCAAGTTGGGCAGTCAATGGTTGGCCATTCCCTCAGTCTCTGCTCCACCTTTATACCTGCATATGTAGTAGGCAAGACAAATTTTGAGTTGATAAAGATCTTTTCCCTGTCTGCCGGTTGCCTTTTTGTCTTATTGACAGTGCCTTTTGATTTCTAAAATCTTTAGAATTTTATGAGGTCCCATTTGTCAATTCTTAATCTCACAGAACAAGCCACTGGTGTTTTTTCCCCTGTGCACATACATTTAAGGCTTTCCCTCACTTTCTCCTCTATAAGTGTATCTGGTTTTATGTGGAGTTTCTTGATCCACTTAGACTTGAGCTTTGTACAATGAGATAAGAATGGATCAATTTACATTCTTCTACATGCTAACCTCCAGTTGAGCCAGTAACATTTGTTGAAAATGCTGTCTTTTTTTTTTCATTGGATGGTTTTAGCTCCTTTGTCAAAGTTTAAGTGACCATAGGTGTGTGGTTCCATTTTTGGGTCTTCAATTATATTCCATTAATCTACCTGTCTGTCACTAGACAAGTACCATGAAGTTTTGTTGTTGTTGTTGTTGTTGTTGTTGTTTTTATCACAATTGCTCTGTAGTAGAACTTGAGGTCAGGGTTGGGGGTTCCACCAGAGGTTCTTTTATTGTTGAGAATAGTTTTTGCTATCCTAGGTGACAAGGCCTGATATAGCTGTATCCTGAGAGGCATTGCAATTTCCTGACAAATACAGAAGTGGATGCTCACAGCCATTCAGTGGATTGAGTATAGGGTCCCTAATGAAGGAGTTAGAGAATGTACCCAAGGACCTGAAGGGGATTGCAGCCCCATAGGACGAACAACAATATAAACTAACCAGTACTCCCAGAGTCCCCTGGTTCTAAACCACCAACCAAAGAAAACACATGGTGGGACCATGGCTCTAGCTGCGTATGAGAATGGCCTAGTCAGTCATCAATGGGAGGAGAGGCCCTTGGTCCTTCAAAGGTACTATGCCTCAGTATAGAAGAATGCCAGGTCCAGGAAGTGGGAGTGGGTGGATTGGTGAGCAAGGGGAAAGGAGGAGGTGGGAGGGGGGAGGGGGGAAATGGGATATCAGATAGGAAATCAGGAAAGTGAACAACATATGAAATGTAAATAAAGAAAATATCTAATAAAAAAATTTTGAGTTGAAGGTTTTGTGCATGAGTTTGTGTCCCACTCCCTCCACTGGAAGTCCCACATGCTTATAGAAGGTAGGTACTTCACTCTTAATATCCCCTACTGGTAGGAATCTCAGCTAACGTTACAGCAATATACTAGCATTATCTCAATAGACTTCTCAGAGCCTCCTCCATTCCAAGTCTCTATCTACTACCAGAGATTGGTTACCATAGTCAAGATAATATTTTCTAGTTCCATCGAATTGTCTGAAAATTTCCTAATGTTTTTTAAATAGCTGAGTAGTATTTCTATTGTGTAACTATACCACATTTTCTTTATCCATTCTTCAGTTGGGGGGCATTGAGATTGTTTTCAGTTTCTGGCTATTATGAATAAAGTTGCTATGAACATATTATAGCAAGTGTCCTTGTAGTATAGTAGGGATTCTTTTGGTATATGCCCTGGAGTGATATAGCTGGGTATTGGGATAGTTCTATTCACAATTTTCTGAGAAACTGAGAAATTGTTTTCCAAGTGATTGTACCAGTTTGGACTCCCACTAGCAATGTTGGAGTGTTCCCTTCACTGCACATCCTCAACAAGATGTCATGTCACATGTGTCTTTGATTTTACCCATTTTGAAAGGTATAATATGCATTCTTAGGGTCTATTTAATTCGCATTTCCCTGATGGATACAGTATTGAGTATTTCTTTAAGTGCTTCTGAACAATTCAAGATTCTTTTTTGTTTGTTTGTTGTTTTTTTGTTTTTGTTTTTGTTTTTGTTTTTGTGAGACAGGGTTTCTCTGTATAGCCCTTGCTATCCTGGAGCTCACTCTGTTGACCAGGCTGGCCTCGAACTCAGAAATCCACTTGCTCTGCCTTCCAAGTTCTGGGAGTAAAGGTGTGCACCACTACTGTCCAGCCAGTTCAAGATTCTCCTGTTCAGTAATCTCAATTTGACTTTGTACTCCATTTTTTAAATTGGCTTGTTTTCGTGCCTTGAATTCTTTATGTATTTTAGATATTAGTCCTCTGTCAGATGTAAGATTGGTAAATATCTTTTCCCATTCTGTAGGCTGCTACTTTGTCCTATTGATGGCGTCCTCGTCCTTGTAAAAGCATTTCAGTTTTATGAGGCCCAAGTTATCAATTGTTGATCTTACTGTCTGAGCTATTGGTGTTCTGTGGAGGAATTGATTCCTTTGCCAATGAGTTCAAAACAGTTCTGCCTCTTCTCTTTTATTAGAGTCTCTGTCCAGTTTAATGTTGAGGTCTTCACTCCAATTGTATTTCAGTTTTGTGTAGGGTGATATGTATTGGTATATTTGCATTCTTCTCAGTACTGCTTTCATTGTGTCACACAAATTTTTGTGTTTTATGCATTCATTTCTACTGACTTCTTGAAAGTATTTAATTTCTTTATTACTGTCAAGATCCTGTAGTCCTCAGTAGAATTTTGTTCAATATTCAGGGGTTTGGAGGTCTTTTGTTGATCTTGTTGTTATTGAAATCCAGGTTTAATCTCTTGTGGCCTGATAGGATAGATGGAGGGGGTCATTTAAATTTTCTTGTATCTGTTGGAATTCGTTTTGTGACTAAGTGGTCAGTTTTAGAGAAAGTGTTGTGAGATGCTGAAAATAATTTATACACACACATACACGGGATTGTTGAAATGGTTGTGGATATATGTTAGTTCCACTTGATCTGTAACATTTATTTGCTAAAGTATTCCCCTGGATGACCAGTTACCTGGTGAGAGTGACTGGTATTCAAGTGTTCTACTATCAGTGTCTGAGGGTTGACATTTTTAAGCTTTACTTTCTTTTACTAATGTGGAAGTCTTTGTTTCAGGGCATAGATATTAAAAATTTAAATATAATCTTTGTGAATCTTTTGCTTGATGAATAATAAGTTGTCCTTTCTCATCTCTTTTTATTAATTTTGGTTTGAAGTATATTTTTTTAGGTATTAGATTGAGCACATCAGCTTACTTCTTAGCTCAATTTGCTTGTAAGTATTCTAAAATCCTTTGCTCTAATTCAATGTTTATCTTTGATGTGGTATGATCTTATATGCAGCAGGGGATTTTTCTTGTTTTTTTTTTTTTTTTTTTTTTTTTTTTTATTTATTTATTTTTTTATTTATTTATTATATGTAATTACACTGTAGCTGTCTTCAAACACTCCAGAAGAGGGCGTCAGATCTCGTTACAGATGGTTATGAGCCACCATGTGGTTGCTGGGATTTGAACTCCGGACCTTTGGAAGAGCAGTCGGGTGCTCTTACCCACTGAGCCATTTCACCAGCCCGATTTTTCTTGTTTTCACAACCATTCTGTTAGTCTTTTCTTTTCCTGAAAAAATGAACACATTGATATTTAGAGATATCCATGACTAGTAATTATTAATTCATTTCATTCATTATTTTATTTTTGGTGGTGGTAATGTGTGTGTGTGTGTGTGTGTGTGTGTGTGTGTGTGTGTGTGTGTGTGTGTTTGTCTTCTTTTGGTTTTGCTGGTGGAAGTGTATTTATTATTTGTTTCCTGAGTGTAGTTAACCTCCCTGGGCTAGAGTTTTCTTTCTAATAGCTTCTGGAGGGTGGTGTTTGTAGATAGATATTGTTTAAATTTTAAAATATCGCCTATTCAATCTACAATGATTAAAAGTTTTGCTGGTTATAATAGTATGGACTGGCTTCTGTAATATTTTAGAGTCTGAACAATATCTGCTGTTTTTGGATTTTTTCTTTTAGAAGTCAGATGTAATTCTAATATGTTTACCTTAATTGCTCTTTATTCCTTGTAGCTTTCAATATTCTTTCTCTGTTTTGCATGCTTAGTAATTTCATTATCATGTTTTAAGTGTCTTTCTCTTTTGGTCCCATTTATTTGTTGTTTGTTGTGATTCATGTATCCTTATAAGCAATTGTTTTTTATGGTAAGAAAATTTTTCTTTTATGATTTTATTGAAATGATTTTCTGGGCCATTGTCTTACTTAAGTTCTTACTGCTGTGAAAAGATACCATGGCCAAGTCAACTCTTATAAGGACAATATATAACTGGGATTGGATTACAGGTTCAAAGGTTTAGTCCATTATCATCAAGATAGGAACATGGCAGCATTCAGGCAGGCATGGTACAGGAGGAGCTCAGAATTCTACAGCTTCATTTGAAGGCCACTAAAAAAAAAGAGTGGCTTCCAGGCAGCTAGAATGAAGATCTTAAAACCCATGCCTACAGTGACATACTTTCTCCAACAAGACCATACTCATTGGGCTAAGCATATTCAAATCACTAAAGGCTTTGAGCTGGATTTTCTTCCTTCTATTCCAGTCTTTCTTAGGTTTGTTGTTTTCATAGTATTCCTGATTTTCTGGACTATTTTGTGATAGGAAACTTTCAGATTTGGCATTTTTCTTTGGATCAATGTATCTATTCCTTCTACTGTGTCTACAATAGCTCATCTCTTTAATTCTATTGGTGATGCTTGCTTCTGATGTTTTCTTTAGTTATGTAGATTTTTATACTTCCAGAATTCCCTCACTTTTTGTTTTCTTTACTGTTTATATTTCCAGTTTTAGATCTTGTTGAGATTTTTTCATTTCATTTTTTTGGGGGGGGGGATTCTTTGACATTCCTTAAGGTATTCATTAAACAATTAAACTGGAAGCCTTGCTCATTGCTGTTATGGATGCAAAATGTCCCAACCATACTTATAAACCACAGGCTGGATTATTAGACTGAATCATACACAGTGCCACAGTATTTATTAATTTCAGTTGTAGATAACTTTCTAATAAATTCTTTATAAAATTTAATGACTTATGTTCAAACTTACATAAGTAGCTCAATACTTAATACATGTAAAATAGGCAAAATATTCCATTAATTGTATAAATAGCTTAATTGTTATAGATCTATATAAATCCATCTTTCAAATAAAATTCAGTTACTATATAAGCTATAACATAGAAGAACAATACATACATGCTACTGAAAGAATTGGAATTAAGTTAGAAAACATGATGCACAGCCAATGACTACAAGTAGACCAGTAGGCCACCACCCACACACCTTCCCTTAGCCAGATACCCACTCACCAACTATAGGTCATTCCTATCAGAAGACCAACCTCCAACTCAGAAAATGAATATGTACCAGATCAGAGTCCACACAGGCCAATGAGAAGTCTATCTTCCATCTCTGGTGGAGACCCCAAGCTCAACCATCCACAGAGATCCAATGACCACAGAAGAAACAGAAACTAAAGCAAAAAAGACTCATCTGACAAACATAAACACAGAAATTAACATCTAGAGATCAAATTCATTCTAAACACAGATGATCATAAACGAGCATAAGAACAAAAAATAAAACCAACAACAGATAGAGCAACATGTTACTACTAGAGCCCATGTATCCTACTCCTCCATTGGGGATTCTGTGCTCAGTCCCATGTTTGAATGTGATTATCCACATCTATATTGGTCAGTATCTGGCAGAGTCTCTAAGGAGACAGCTGTATCAGGCTCCTGTAGGCAAGCACATCTTAGCATCCACAATAATGTCTAGGTTTGGTGTCTGCATGTTGGATGGATCCCCAGGTTGGACAATCTCTGGATGGCCTTTCCTTCAGTCCCTGCTCCATTCTTTGTCCCTTTATTTTCTTTAGATAGAAAAAATTCTGGCTTAAAATTTTAGAGATGGATAGATGGCCCCATCCCTCAATTGGATGGGGCATGTCTTAACTCTGTAGTGTCTCAGGTTACTGACATGAGTCCTGGAGCCTTGTCTATGTGAATGTTGAATGCAGCCAGATTTTTGTTGTCATTCCACAGATTTGTGTGTGTAGCTTTCTTATTGATACTTGCAAACAGTGAGTAAACATTACAAAATGAATGTCTGGAATTATTTTGTTGGGGGAATAAATTTTTTGCCACAAATGTATGTAATTTCATTCACCTCTACCACAATCCCTTGAATAAAGTAGCAGCGCTCGGGGAAAACTTACTGCTAGTAGTTGGGATTGGAAAACTGTAGAATAGGAATACTGAGTTTAATTGATTTCCATTTGATATTATTTAGATTTTTTGGGGGAGCTTTTTTGGTCCAACTTGAGTGATCAGAATATCAATAAAACTCTTCAAGGGGATATCTTTCTAAAGGATTGTGGTGATTAAGGGAATCTTTACTGTCTTCTATTTTGAATATCTTGAATAGTTTGTATTCTGGGAAGCTTTGACCTTAATATTGGGGGTAGTTTTTCTTTTCATGTTCTCCAACAGAGTGTCTTGTAATATGCTAGTGTGCTGACATTTGGCCAGATGAGCTAGAAGATGACCACTGAGAAATGCAGAATTCTGCTCCATATTTTCTCTGTTCTTGCTTTTCTATGCCACAAGTCCAGTGACTCCAATCTTTGTGAGTAAAGTAATTTTTGCTGCTCAAATTCAGTAAAATACCCATCTTTTCCTCTTTAGTTCTCAATTTGCTATTTTCTGGAAAATTCTCATTTATACAAATCTGCCTCAATAATGAACATCATTAATCGCTTGCTACTCTGGAATTTTAGTATAGTATTCTTTGTTTTGTAAATGTGGTATTGTTAGTTTTCACCTAAATATTTTTCCTTATTGTTTGAGTCTACTACTATATTTTATTTTTGTTTCTTTATAGTTTTATTATATTTTTTACAACAAAAAATACATTATTTTTTTCTAATCTTTATTAAACTTTGAACAACTATTCTACTTTAGGCATGCAGCTACAATGACATTTGAAATTATTGGTACTGGAGTCTACAGTAACATTGAATATATTTTCTAAGATCATTGTTTGACTCCAGGAACCCTAATGGGATAAATGAGTTCTTGGTTCCTATCAGATTCAATTATTCTTAAGCTGAAAGAAAGAGTGAAGTACTGAATGAATGAAAAGAAAGAAAGAAAGAAAGAAAGAAAGAAAGAAAGAAAGAAAGAAAGAAAGACAGACAGACAGACAGACAGAAAGAAAGAAAGAAAGAAAGAAGCAAACAAACACAAACAAGCAAAGAAAATGTTGTCCAGAGTTCTGACAATCTGTAAGATTATTTATTCATTTGGACAATAACATTAAGCATATTTTAGAATATACTATAAATCATTAAATTTTACTTTGTTAGAAAACAAACATTCTCAGAGGACTATGATGATGTATCTTATAACATATAAGGTTTGTTGTTTGTTTTTATTTTTGTGGCCTATATAATGTGAACAATTTTGATTTTTCAGGTCTTCACATTCAAATGACCAATGGCTACATTTGTATCTTTTAATATTGCAAATCCTTAAGCTGCTGTACATACCCTCACTTTTTTTCTTACTTTTTACCCTTTTAGGTACATGTTCAGTATCAGATATAGAAATTGAAAATGGTTTTTTTTCTGAATCTGATTTTACATATGCTCTAAATAGAGAAACATCATACAGATGTAAACAGGGATATGTGACAAATACTGGAGAAACATCAGGATCAATTACTTGCCTTCAAAATGGATGGTCACCTCAACCCTCATGCATTAGTGAGTATTTTATAGTATTGTTGCAATTATACTGATGATGTATAGCAGTTTAATTTTATTTTCCTTTTATATGGCTGATATTCATTCATTTGAAAACTTCAAGAAAAAATAGACACCTATTTTTTTTTTACTATTTTGACTTATTACCACATTGTAGAGTATCAGTTCATTTGACTTTTCAGTGCTTTAAAATATCCTATAGTTTTAAATCTAGTGAAGACGTCTTTGAAGAGCTATGACTCCATGAAAATGTGATGACCTTATAATGTATTTGACTCTATGAGCTAGGGTCCATATCAGAACATCTCCCTCTTAGAAGATCTTTTTAAATATTTTGATATTAGAAAGAAAGGAATGCTTCAAGGTACCAGCAAATTTTGGTGTTTGGAAATATTCCCTTGTTTCAGGACATACAGTTAATGAAGATTTTCTAGGATTAACAATTAGTTCATCTAATTTTATTTATTAGAAAAATAACCCAGTGCTATTTTTCAAGAAGTACACATATCTTAAATAATAAAGTGATTTAAGATATTCACTAATTTTATAATATCTAATATTTTGTAGCTACTGTGATTTTCAAAGATCTAAATAAAGGAAAGGCAATTAACATTTTTCCTATTTAATATTAATTTATGCTAAATAATAATTACAAGGATTTATTGGATTTTCTTACTGTGAAAAAGAAAATCCTTCATGTAATACCTGTTTTAAGTTCAGCTTATCTACTTTTCTTTTTTTAACGAGTCATTTTAACTTCTAAACTTAGGATGTTAATTCACAAAATGCTATCATACCTTCCTAAAAATATACATTTTCACATGTCTATTTTTTTTGGAGTGTGTAATAGGTATATTAAAAATTGAGCTGAGAAGCTATTTCTAAATAAAATTTTATAAAAGTTTTAGAAAGGAAATCAATGCTATAGAGAAGTGTATCATCCATTTTAATAACTTTCAAGAAAATATTATTGGTCTCCTTGGATTCCTTCAATATTGTATTTAAATTGTTATCATACATTAATCTATGCAGACTTTTATTCTCATGTGAATTACTCAGATTGACTATTGACACCTTAGAAACAAAATTATCTCTTTTATTTTGCATTAGAGTCCTGTGAAAGGCCTGTATTTGAGAATTCTGTAACTAAGAATAATAGCACATGGTTTAAACTCAATGACAAATTAGCCTATGAATGTCTCCATGGATATAAAAATGAATATAAACATACCAAAGGCTCTATAACATGTACTTACAATGGATGGTCTGATACGCCCTCATGTTATGGTGAGTACTATTTTCTCTGGAATATTTTTTAAAGAAAATAATGAATTTATGTGCTAAAATTTGAAATTCCTAGAATCTTCCTTATGATTTCATGTAACCAATGAAAAAGGACTCTTTTCCAAGTCATTGATGTTTATATTTGCATTTATTGCTTCATTACTCTCATTTATTTATCCTGTGTATATACATGCATATATGTGTGTGTGTTTATGGAGGTATGTATACTGCATTATACATGAAGGTGTCATAGAATCTGTGGGAGTTAGATTTCTTGTTTCATATGTGTCTGAGGGATTGTACTCAAGACTCCAGTCTTAGAGGCAAGTACTCTCACTGACAGCCATCATTTTGGCCTGAAAATCGGTTTTTAAAATAATATTTGTCAATTGTATATGACACCAGATTATGATTCTATCAATTAGGACCCTGGATCAAGAGATTTTAAATTTGAGGATATTAGATTACATACTAAGTTCTGTTTCCAAAAGCAAACAAACCCAAAATTTCATAAAATTAATGATTTCTTTGTGTAACCTGGGTATATCATGTATCTCTTATTAGAAGGCAATTCTTTTATTATTCAAGCTCTTAATCATGTAGATTAGGTCTCCATTATAAAAATTAGGACTTGCAGTATGAAACTAGGTCAAGAAAACTTGAGTGTTGGAGAGGTGGCTCAGTGGTTAAGATCATGGGCTGTTCTTCTAGAGTATGGAGTTCAATGCCCAGCAACCACATGGTGGCTCACAAGGATCTGTACATAGTTCAGATGCCCTCTTCTAGTATGCAGGAGTCCAAACAGATAGAGCACTCATACATAAAGTAAATAAATCTTTATTAAAAAGAAAAAAAAGAAAAAAGAAAACTTGAATAGTGTAAGGGCAGAGGATAAAGGGCAAAAATATTGAAAAAAAAATATTTTTCTGAAAGACTAGTAGCAGATACTGAGAAATTTGATTTGCAGATTCAAGGGTCCACTCAAATGTGGATGTCTACCCCTATCAAGATGTCTTGGGAGGTAGAAGTATGGCATTCCTGATATACAGGCCAGTCTGGGTTCTGTAGGAATTGTGTTACAGCTCTGAAGGGAAATGCTTCCCCTATGGAGGTGCTGCAGCTATGAGTTTCCCAGTGCAGGTGTGACAGCTCTGAAGGGAAAGGTAAACTGACAGCAAGAAGCCAAGGAAAAGCACAAAGTCACAGCACAAATGACAAACCTCACACAAGGCTTTAGTAGAAAAGACATGAGAAAGTTGTGTCTGCTCCAGAGTGAAGCAGCAAAGACTTAGCAGGAGTTTGATTTGTATAGGATATTTTGGGGGCCTCAGGGGTGCGTATGCTTTCAAGGGCACCTTGGAATTAGTGGTTTTTGTTTTTTGTTTTTTTGTTTTTTTTAAACCAGGTCTCAGAACTAGCTCAGTGATTGGTGAAATTTTCAAGTTTACCTTGGGTCCTTTTCTCCCCTGAAGGAAGGACTTGGCCATTAGCATCTCAAGGGACATTGCCATTATAGTAGTCTGGAGGTGGGGCTTGGTCACTTGTCTGACCTCAAGGGGCTTAAAGTAAGAGGGTGACTGCCTCTGCTAAGCCAAGATGCAGCAGGAAACTGAGCAGGAGGCAGGTAAATATAAGATTTGCTTGGAGGGGGTGGGCAGGGGAGGGTATATAGAGTGAGTTTAGGAGAATGAACATTCCCAGGGTTGGGGAATGGGGAGATTTCAAGATAAACCCAGGGATTGGTGTGTATTCATGCTCAGGGATTGGTGGGGTTTCTGATTTAAGGATTGGTAGGTTTGGGTAGGTTTTAAACCTGGAAATGTGCTCAGATCTTTTACTCTAAATGAAGACATCTCATAAACAGACAAACAGCAACAAGTCACTTACATATTTAAAAAAAATCAAACTAAACAAATGATTATCATTAGTTTCTCTGATTATTAGCAGTTCAATATTATGAAATCAGGGCTTTCTACTATACATTACTAAAATAGACCCTAAGTAAAGGGATATTAATTCCATGAGACAGTACTTTACCTGACGGTCAGTGTTAGCATGTCAAAAATAAAATAAAATATAATATAATATGAAACTATTTATGTAACATTCTTATATGTGAGAATTTTTTTGCATGGAGGCAATATACAAACATCTACCTACCCCAGATAAGGAGCCTATGACAGACCAATGTACAGATACCACCAAATTCCAACTTGATGAAGCTTTGGTTGTGCCCAGACTGAAAAAACAAAAAACAAAAATACAAGAACAATAAAGAGACCACCACAAATCACACCTCCAACAAAAGCCCATGAAAGTCTTTATTCCAGCTGGAGCTTGGGCCACAAACTTTCCTGATGCAATAGGAAGGAGAGTGACACTCAGATCTAGGAGCTTAGGGTTTGTATAGGGAAAAAATTGCAAGCTGTGGCATTCAAGCCTTGGCCTTACATGATTGGGTAAATGGGTAAAGGAATGTAAACATTCAAACTGATATCATCTGGGAAATAACACACATCTAAAACAGAGCAGCTTGTCTTGGGAATGATTCATATTTTCTTAACTTATCTTGTTATTGTGACTTATAATTTATACATCAGAAGAATGGGGATTTTAAGGCAGAAAAGCATTATTTATTTATTTATTTATTTATTTATTTATTTATTTTGGGTAAAACTCAACAATTTCAAAAATTGAAGAAAAATTATCATATTGGAGAATGTTTTACATTCTTAATTTGCATCGAATAATTGACAATTAATTATCAATTAGAACTAGAAGTATAACAAATGGTTTAATGTAAAGGTTGTGCACATGTTTCTTCTGTTTTTTTAATTGCAAAATATACTAACTACATTTTCCTAACTTCAGATACATTAGAAATTATTTTATAAATTTTACTTTCCCATTATATTAAACAAATTATTTTAATATGTGACTTGGAAATTGTATGGCACTAATTTCAAATCTGAGTGAAACAATTTTATGTTGTAAGAATAGGAAAGTTATTACTTTCATATTAATATTTATGTGCAACAAATCAGATTCAGTGAAAATAAGTTGATTTTTAAAATCAGTTTTTACATTAATATATTATACTTTCTTATAATTCTCAGTGACTACCATATTAACTTAGAGGCTATATTAGTACTAGTATTCCACATTTTTCATAAGGAAAAGGGTTACTGAAGCTTCCCTATGAATGTACTTGAGATTGATAAACCTACTTATAAATGATTAATCATATATTCTAATTATTTTACTTTTTTCAATTTTTATTAGGTATTTACTGCATTTACATTTCATATGCTATCCCCAAACTCCCTTATCCCCCCCCCGCCCGGCTCCCCAACCCACCCACTCCCCCTTCTTGACCCTGGNNTTCCCCTGCACTGAGGCATACAAAGTTTGCAAGACCAAGGGACCTCTCTTCCCAATGATGGCTAAGTAGACCATCTTCTGCTACATANGNAGCTAGAGACANGAGCTCTGGGGGTACTGGTTAGTTCATATTGTTGTTCCACCTATAGGGTTGCAGACCCCTTCAGNTCCTTGGGTACTTTCTCTAGCTCCTCNANTGGGGNCCCTGTGTTCCATCCTATAGCTGACTGTGAGCATCCACTTTTTTGTTTGCCAGGCACTGACATACCCTCACAAGAGACAGCTATCAGGGTCCTTTCAGCAAAATCTTGCTGGCATATGCAATAGTGTATATGTTTGGTGGCTGGTTATGGGATGGACCCCTGGGTGAGGCAGGTTCTGGATGGTCTACCCTTTCTTCTCAGCTCCAAACTTTGTCTCTATAAGCCCTATCATGGGAGTTTTGTTCCCAATTCTAAGGGACAAAGTGTCCACATTTTGGTTTTCATTCTTCTTGAGTTTCATGTGTTTTACAAATTGTATCTTGGGTATTCTAGGTTTCTGGGATAATATCGCTTATCAGTGAGTGCATATCATGTGAGTTCTTTTGTGATTGGGTTACCTCACACAGGATAATATTTTCTAGTTCCATCCATTCGCCTAAGAATTTCATGAATTCATTGTTTTTAATTGCTGAGTAGTAATCCATTGTGTAAATGTACCACATTTTCTGTATCCATTCCTCTGTTGAGGGACACCTGGGTTCTTTCCAGCTTCTGGCTATTATACATAAGGTTTCTATGAACATAGTGGAGCATGTGTTCTTATTAGCACTTGGAACATCTTCTGGATATATGCACAGGAGAGGTATTGGTGGATCCTCAGGTAGTACTATGTCCAGTTTTCTGAGGAACTGGCGGACTGTTTTCCAGAGTGGTTGTACAAGCTTCCAATCTCACCAATAATGGAGGAGTGTTCCTCTTTCTCTACATCCTCTTTTTATTTCTGTGGTCTGCATGGTGATAGATAGGAGACACTTTCTCTTTGATCTTGATCCAGTGTGATGATGACTTTCTACTGACTTTTTTGCAAGATGTTTTCTTTAAGCAGTTTCAGTAGATGGATTTCCAGGAACTTCATCGGACTTGTCCTATTTGAGTTTACTCAGTTTTGAATAAGAACATTCATGCATTATGACCAATTGTTTTCCCTTTCCTTCACACTAAAACATTAATTTTGTTTGAATCTTGAATATTTTGTTTTTTACCTTAAAATGTTTGAGTTTGGTTCAGTTTCATGATGCTCCTTTTGAGATCTTACTAAACAGAACCAGTACTTTTGATTTCAGACTTTTCTTGTGTCCTCACAAGGGCACTCAGTATTCTAAAAGAAAAATATATAGCACAATATTATGTAGTTAGATGAGTTTTGAATTTCTTTGCTAGATATTTCAATATCTCATTTCTTCATGTAATATTTACTGAAAATACTATGTCTAAGAATTTCAGATATACTTAGCATAAGTATAACATATAGATGTCTATGCTTATTTTGTCCCTACCAGAAACCCAGAAAACCTCATTAGACTTCTGTATCATTATAAACTTTAAAGTCTTATTTAGAAATGTATTTCTACAAAAATGATAAAGAGTGGGAATAAATAAGGTCATATATTATTAAGTTTTCTTTAAAAACATTGCCTATCTACATTGGCATCTGTGTTCAGAAGCTGTTAAGATATTTACTAGTACTTGAAGGCTTCAGAGCATTCAGAGTAACCAGGTTGCTCGCTAGTTTCCAAGAGTATGGTGCCACATTAGGAGCTCAGTATTGGTCTATGCTGTAGGTAGATTTGACACTAAGAATAAGGCTATATCCAGGGCTGCCTTGGTGAGTAGAAGTCCATGTTTTCAAGTCCATGTATATAACTCATCATCTCACCATCTCCACATTGTTCATGGGCACATTGGACATTGACAGGGATGTCTGTGAAAAGAAGTTGACTATTCACAGAATGAGGCATTTAGGCTACTTGCTTATTGAAATCTTCCTTAGCAACAGTCACTTATTGATGAACATTTCCATGGGAATCACCTTTCTATATACCTTTGGCAAATTTGGAAAGATCTATCTATATAGATCTTCTTACACAAAGGTCCTTATCATTAATTTTCCAATCATGATATTCCTCAAGGCCCATCCAACCAAAAATTAGCTATAGCCCATAAATCAGTGAACAAGTGCATATCTGACCATTTCTCTTTTCAAACAAAATATATGACTATGTATACTGTTCAATCTTCTTCCCATGGTGAAGATTTCTCTTAACCCATGACTTTCAGCATTGGCAAAAGGGTTTATAAAAGTGTACCTGTACATTTCTGGTTTGTGCCTCTATAACATTCAGAACCACTGTTAAATCAAGCCCCAGTTTTCTCCTTATCAGTCAATTAAATCATAAAGAACACACCATGAGGCTCTTGGTACACACTTTTCAGCACAGAGTATTTTAGCAAGAAGCATTTTTAAGAATCATTTGGCCAATTTCTTCGTGTAATTTACTTGTTCCAGCCTTCAGGAGCTTTTGAGATGCAATCATGCATAGGTCACCTTCATTTGAGAATAAACTGCTGCTGTGTACTTCTTACCTGATGACTTGGTGGGTCAGATAACTCTTACCTCATCTGGGCTTCCCAGGTCAAATGATAACTAGGGTCCAATAGCAATCTAAGAGCTGTTTTTCAAATGGAGAATAGCTTGATTGCAGGTAATAGTAGAGCTCTGCTCCAAAATCCCAAAGGTCTATTCTGTAATTCACCTAAGGTTGCTTGTGACAGGCTCCAGAGAGCATTCCAATGACAGCTCAAGTACCATCAAGTCTTCTGGATCACATTGTCCAAGTAGTAGATCAGCCTGCACATCAGCCTATATATTTGGAAGAGATTTCTCCTGCGTTAGGCCTAACCCAAAGTTAGCAGTCACTTAGTATTTGCACCAGAGTAATACAACTGGAGTGAGGAATGTGACTTCTCCAGACTGTAAATAGGCCCTCTAGAAGTTTTTCTTCCTTTTGTTGGTGAAAAAGAACACATACAATTTTTAGAAATCCACCCTCTGCTACCCATATGTGTTACCAGTGAGTTCAAAATGGTTGCTACCTATTGCTTACCTGGTTCAATCAGCATTTTATCATCATAGTTCACCAACATGATACTTTGAAGAATTTACAGATGATCATGATCCTGTCTCTCTGAGACAGTGTTCTGTTTATGTCAGGAAACACCAGACCATTATGTTCTTTTTAATAAACAATATAACTGAGGCTTTCTTACATTTAGAAGTTTAGTTCATTATTGTCATGATGGAAAGCATATTAGCATGCAGGCATTCATTGTGCTGGAGAGGTCACTGAGAATCCTTCATGCATATCAGCAGGCAACAGAAAATAATGACATCAGGTTTGACTTGACCACTTGAAATCCCAAAACCCACTTTGAGTGACACATTTTTTCCAACAAGCACATGCTTGCTACATTTCCTGGTGATCAAGCACTGAAATCTCTGAGTCTATGGGGCCCATTCACATTCAAAACATTGCATCATTTAGGACACTGATCTTGAGCATTAATATATTCATGAAGTGAAACTGAGGAAGTCTACTGCTGCTCTTAAAAACTGAAAGAAATTTGATTCTGGTGTTCCTTATGGAAAAGTACCAGTAAACAATAATTATTTTCTAGACAAATGGCTTAATAACATGAACAAGGAGACTTGTTAATTTTTTTCAAGTAAGGGCAATATATCTAGTATAGCAGCTGTATATGGAGTCCCTGCCTGATGATCAACTGTTATACTTCATGATTTATCTGTCTTCTTCACTAGCCAGATAGGAGATTTAAAGGAGATATGATAAGAACCATCACCCACACATCTTTTACATCATTGTTGCTGGCACTAATTACCCTAGCGATATTATACTGCTATTTGATCACTAGTTTCTTTGGCAGAGACAACCCTAGAGGCCATTTAGCCTTTCCAACCACAGTGGCCTTCACTCTTTATGTCAGGGAACCAATGTAAAAAAAAAATCTGTGAACATTTAAGTATATCAATCTCATTAACACATTCTTGTATTGAGGAGATAATCTCAGAATGAGTTCAGGGACCCACTGGACATACTGAATGTCAGGGTTTAGCCAAGTTAATTAATGAAAACTCCATTAGTCATCTGATCTCCATTAGTCCCCACTTTAACTGATGGGTCACAGTATTTCTTAAAATCTTCCCTAAGCAGCATCAACTAGAACTAGCATCAAATAAACCTGGAAAGTCTGACCGTTTCTTTTCTCCCACTATATAATTATTCAGGTGTATCTGGCTGTCTCTTCATTCAAGGCATTCTGGGTTTACAAACTGGCTCAAGTCTGGAAATTGATTAACTGGCTGAGATTGGCTTTTGCCAGGATCCAATGGAATCTTTCTTTTATCTGTTTGACAATTTTTCTGCGTATACAGATCAAACAAATACTCACTGGTCTCTTATCAATATCATGATTGAAAATACCATGATTTATAAGCCCATATGACAGGTCCATATTCATACCAACATACAATTTGTTTTGCCTATGCTTATCACTATGATTGGACCATGATGCACACTGAGTTGTCTATGCTGCCCATTGAGGTAACTACAATCATCTTGCCTTTGCTGATTCAGTGCTTTACCTAGCTTCTAGTACTCCTGGACACAACTAAACCCATTATTTTTAATTCACATAACTGAATTATGTGAATTATTTCAATAATTCACATAATGTTTCCTACCCTAAGTTCTGCCACAAGGAAAACATTGACAACAAAACTCCTTAAGTATGTTTGTGTCCCTCTCACCATTTTTTATATCATAGGATTCATGAAGGGCATGTCTTCTAGGCGTTCCAATTATGGAGGTTTACATTTTTCTTAGAATACCAACTCTAGTTTTACAAATCCCATGACCCTTGAAACTCCTTCTCCAATACTAAGTCGGGGAACATCAGGCACCCTCCAACTCCTTCTTAGTGGGTAATCTTTTGATCAATCATTCAGTCAATCTTTGAAACAAACTACTGACATTTTTTAAACTGTGTAGGCTTCCTTATTAATCTTGAAATCTCCACTCAATGGAGCTATATCAATAATCTCATCACAATCCAGTTTCATGCTCCTTCTACCATTAACCCACAGCCTTAAAATTTGTTCCTACACTTGTTCCCTAGGCTCCTGATTTATTATGCCTGAATAAACTAGCAAACTGAGTAAGATCCTTAGTAGCATGTTGCATCTCTTAGACTACACTTTCTACCTCCCCTCTAATAGTCTACTGTGCTTTAAGTCTGGTTGTACATCTAGGGGAAACTATTGATTACCCCTGAGGGATATTGTGTATATTACCTCTCATTTTCTTCAGAGACAAACACTACTAGATTAGTGGACAATGAAAGATTAATTTCTTCAGTCAAAGGAGAAAAAAGGCAATATGTCAGGGGTTGGGGATGAGGATACTGCTTCCTTAGTAGAAAAAGTACACGTTGATTATATGAGGGTTCCAAGTTCTCCATTTCAACATGTTTTTCCTACGTATCCTTACATCAAATTACGGGATCCATTCTTTACAAATTAATGCCTTTACTTTAGCTAGCAGAACTTTCAGAGACTGAGACTTGGATTTTCACTATAATTCAGCTATATTCATAAGGACGACTTGAGTTTGACATACCATAATGTGAGCTGTGTGGCTGCTAAAGGGGTTTTCTTTTAGAGTACATGCAGAAAACTTTAGGCTATTTATTTGTACCTGGGGTCAGTTGGTTTTATTACAGATTTATTTATTGCCATTCCCCATATCTTGAGATGTTAATTTTACCATGAAACTAATCCCTATCCTTTGCTAACTGATCTAGAATTTCTAAGAGTAACCAACCCACAGCATCATTTTTCTCATCTTCCCTGCAAATGTCAAAAGTTTCATATACAGGGTTGACAAATTCATTGCCAAGCACAACTGGTGAATCAAATACACATATCTCCTCAAGTTTGTAATATACATTAAATCATGGGTTTCAGGAGTCTCTGAGATCCCAGGAAAGGGGATTATTGGATAGGCTTCAGTTCTTTTAAGTTTTAAAATATAGAAAACCTTATTCCAGGTATTTAAAAGATTCCTCCTTACATTTTTATTGTTCTCAATTAACTTCTTATATCAAAATCTTTATTAGCGAAGGATCTCTACATTAACAGAACTAGGATGAGTCTCTCTCTCTCTCTCTCTCTCTCTCTCTCTCTCTCTCTCTCTCTCTCTCTCCTCTTTCTCTCTCTCTTTCTCCCCCAAAGGAATAACGTAAGAAAATTGAAATGGAAACCAAGCCTTTAGTGTGTGAGTGAGTGTGATAAAGTTGAACCCTGGTGAAATAATGTGTGAATGCCTTAATTATGATTGGATAAAAATAATTTAAAAACCCCAGGGGTAGCATCTGCTCTCAGAAACCTAAGGAGAGGCTGTCATGGTGAGAGATGACCTGGACATTCTCCTCCAAATGAGACAAGCCCACACCATGGACTGTGCCCCAGTGAGACCCGAAAGCAATGCATGTGTGTTTGCGTGTGTGTGTGTGTGTGTGTGTGTGTGTGTGTGTGTGAATGAGTGCAATCCCATTTTGACATTTACTTGTTTATTGCTGTTTATGAATGAATTAGTTGTTATAACCTAACTTCCTAGTTTGTGGCTCCCTACTTGCCTCTGTCTTCAATCCCTATTCATGACAGTTTCAAAACACTTTCACATACACTCTCTCTCTGTCTCTGTCTGTCTGTCTGTCTGTCTCTCTCTCTCTCTCTCTTTTTTCCCTTTGTGTGTGTGTGTGTGTGTGTGTGTGTGTGTCTGTCTGTCTGTCTGTCTGTCTGTCTATATCTCTGTGAGAAAAGTAGATTTATTAGAATGCTTTACAGTCCATCTAATCTAACAAGGCTGTCTATGAATGGAAATTCATAGTTACTTAGTCCACAAGATTGTACATCTCAGTTTGTATTTAATATACTCTGCAATCCAAAAGAATTATGTTCTAATGTCTCTGAAGAAATGGATATTTTAGNTAGGTAAAGAGCAACAATTTCCTTCCACTATGNCCTTACACAGGCTTCCAGCAGAATTGTGGTCCAGATTAAAGGTGTGCCTTCCCTCCTCAAGATCTGAATGAGAGACATATTTTCTGCCTCAAGCTCCAGATCAAAGATGTTTACTTTCCTACCTCAATAGTCCTGACTAGAAGACAACTCACCCACTTAAAATAAAGCTAAAATTTTCACAAAGTTAAGTCCTTTATGTCTGGATTTTACTTAATTACAGAGGCAGTCAAGTTGACAATGAGGAATAGTCATCACACGACTAGTAGGAAGTACCACCAGTGTAGAACATGAAAATTGAAATTTATTTTTAATTTATCATTATCTCTACCATTAATGTCAGCATTAAATGATAAAAGTAAATTATTTTCCTAATTTAATTTTTTCATATCTAGAATACATAAAGAGCTTAAAATATAAGAAATTAATAAAACAAAAATAAATGTCCCATTCAAAACACAGTTCTAGGATCTGCACAGAGAGTTCACAGAAGAAAAATGGGAGGATTTATGTTAAGTCTTATTGCATCATGTTATGCAATGTTTGGTTGATACTTCTGGGATACTTGTTCTTTTTTCAAGGGAAATGGAGGAGGGGTGATCTGGGGAAAGGGGAGTTAGAGGATGAACTGGACAGAGTTGAGGTAGAGGGAGAAGTTGTTGGAATGTATTAAATGAAAGAAGTGTAATTAAAAGAGTAGAGATAAAAGAAGAAGGAAAATAATAAATTCCTCAAAAAAGGATCTAGAAACATAGTAGTTAAGAAAATGTAACTCAAAACATCTTAGAGATTTCATCTGACTCTGTCAGTATAGTAAAGATTAACAAACACCACCACTACCAAAACAACACCAAAACCCTGACAACAAATGCTGGAGGGGTCATAAAAAGGAAAACTTATGAGACATTTATCAATATTGCAAGCTAGTGCATCTTCAATGGAGAATGCAAATATGTCTAAAATAAATGTACCTCATGATACAGCAATATCATGCCTTGACATATGCCAAATCGGTTGACATCTTAACCCACATANACTTGCTCATCTATGTTCATNGCTGCTCTTTCCACAATAGATAATGAATGCAAACAACCTAAATGTCTTTCAAATGAGTTGAGCAATGCTTCTTCTGTTTTTATTATCTAGATTAATATGAGAAGTATTGACATTAATGCTTTGTTGAAAGCAGAATTCTGCTCTCAAACCACATAGCTCTGGGATTATTTGATTAGGGGATTTTTAATGATTGCTTCCATTTCCTTATGGGTTATAGGTCTACTTACATAGTTCATCCAAACTTGATTTAGCATGCAGGAGTGACACCTATTTTAAAAATTACCATTTCTACAAGTACTATCTCCCCAGTGTAGGGCATTTCATCTAAGGTCCAGCCTTTGAGTCCTGAGAGTCTCTCACCTCTTTATACAACTTTAGAGGTAGCATATTTATGTTGTCTTCTCAAACCCAAGGAAAAAGAATGAAGAGGATAATATTCATTAGCCATGCTCTCTAGATAAGATTTCTTTTTTTATAAGATATTTTCTTCATTTTCATTTCAAATGCTGCCCCCAAAGTCCCCTATACCCCCCCACCCTGCTCTCCCACCCACCCACTCCTGCCTCCTGGTGCTGGCATTCCTCTGTACTGGGGCATATGATCTTCACAAGACCAAGGGCTTCTCTTCCCATTGATGGCCGACTAATCTTAAGATGATAATTTTAACATAAATAGGATATACAATTACTCTTATATAAAAAAGTAAAATCAACAGAAGATATTTAAAATACAGTGAAAATATTAAGCCAAAGGCATTATTTAAGATTTATTTGTTCATATTTTATCCTCATGGAGGTTTTACCTGTGTGACTGTCTGTGTAACATGGATGGGAATGTTGTCTGCAGTGACCATCTGAAGAGGGCATTAGGTACTCAGGAAAAATGGAGTTACAGATGATTGTGAGCTGACCTGTAGGTACTGTAAATTGAAACTTATTCCTCTGCTGAAGCAGGAAATGCTCTTAAATACTGAGTTATCTCTGTAGAATCAATGACTGGTAGTTTGTTGTTTTTTTTTAAATTTTTTATTAGATATTTTCTTTATTTACATTTCAAATGCTATTGCAAAATTTCCCTATACCCTCCTCGCGCTCTGTTCCACTACCTACTCACTCCCACTTCTTGGCCCTGGTGTTCCCCTTTATGGGGCATATAAAGGTTGCAAGACCAAGGGGCCTCTCTCCCAATGATGGCCAACTAGGCCATCTTCTGCTACATACACAGCTAGAAACATGAGCTCTGGGGTTACTGATTAGTTAATATTGTTGTTCCAGTTATAGGGTGGCAGACACCTTTAGCTCCTTGGGTAGTTTCTTTAGCTCCTACATTGGGGGCCCTGTGTTCCATCCCAGAGATGACTGTGAGCATCCACTTCTGTATTTGCCAGGCACTGGCCTAGTCTCAAAAGAGACAGCTATATCAGGGTCCTTTCAGCAAAATGTTGCTGTCATATATAGTAGTGTCTGCATTCGTTGGCTGATTATGGGATGGACCACTGGTTGGGGGAGTCTCTGGATGGTCCATCCTTTCGTCTTATCTCCAAACTTGACCTCTGCAACTTCTTCCATGGGTATTTTATTCCCTATTTTGGGGAGGAATGAAGTATCCATGTGTTGGTCTTCCTTCTTAATTTTCTTCTGTTTTGGAAATTGTATGTACCACATTTTCTGTATCCATACCTCTGTTGAGGGACATCTGTGTTCTTTCCATCTTTTGGCTATTACAAATAGGGCTGCTATGAGAACAGTGGAGCATGTGTCCTTATTACCAGTTGGAACATCTTCTGGGTATAAGCCCAGAATAGGTATTGCTGGATCTGCTGGTAGTACTATGTCCAGTATTCTGAGCAACGACCAGACTGATTTCCAGAGTGGTTGTACAAGCTTGCAATCCCACCAGCAATGAAGGAGGGTTCCTCTTTCTCCACATCCTCACCAGCATCTGCTGTCACCTGAATTTTTGATCTTAGCCATTCTGACTGCTGTGAGGTGGAATCCCAGGGTTGTTTTGATTTGCATTTCCCTGATGATTAAGGATGTTGATTATTTTTTTCAAGTGCTTCTCAGCCCTTCAGTATTCCTCAGTTGAGAATTCTTTGTTTAGCTCTGTACCCCATTTTTTATTGGGTTATTTGAATTTCTGGAGTTCAGCCTCTTGAGCTGTTTGTATATATTGGATATAAGTTCCCTAACAGATTTAGGATTGGTAAAAATTCTTTCCCAATCTGTTGGTGGCCTTTTTGTCTTATTGACAGTATCTTTTGCTCTATGGAAGCTTTGCAATTTTATGAGGTCCCATTTGTCAATTCTTTGTCTTAAAGCACAAGCCATTGCTGTTCTCTTTAGAAATTTTTTCCCTGTGCCCATATATTCGAGGCTTTTCCCCACTTTCTCCTCTATAAGTTTCAGTGTCTCTGGTTTTATGTGGAGTTCTTTGATCCACTTAGACTTGAGCTTTGTACAAGGAGATAAGAATGGAACAATTCCAATTCTTCTACATGATAACTGCCAGTTGTGCCAGCACCATTGTTGAAAATGCTATCTTTTTCCACTGGATGGTTTTAGCTCCCTTGTCACAGATCAAGTAACCAAAGGTGGGTGGGTTCATTCCTGGATCTTCATTTCTATTCTATTGATCCAACTGTCTGTCTCTGTACCAGTACCATGCAGATTAAATCACAGTTGCTCTGTAATACAGCTTGAGGTCAGGCATGGTGATTCTCCCAGAGGTTCTTTTATTGTTGAGAATAGTTTTTGCGATCCTAGACTTTTTATTGTTCCAGATGAATTTGCAAATTTCCCTTTCTAACTCAGTGAAGAATTGGGTTGGAATTTTGTAGGGATTGCATTGAATCTGAATATTGCTTTCGGCAAGATAGCCATTTTTACTATATTATTCCTGCCAATCCATGAGCATGGGAGATCTTTCCATTTTCTGAGATCTTCTTGGATTTCTTCAGAGACTTGAAGTTCTTCTCATACAGATCTTTCACTTCCTTAGTTAGAGCTACACCAATTATATTAAATTATTTGTGACTATTGTGCAGGGCGTTTTTTCCATAATTTCTTTCTCATCCTGTTTATCCTTTCTGTAGAGAAAGGCCACTGTTTTGTTTGAGTTAATTTTATATCTAGCTACTGCACAGGATTAGAAGTTCTCTGGAGGAATTTTTAGGGTCACTTATATATACTATCATATCATCTGTANATAGTGATATTTTGACTTTTTCCTTTACAATTTGTATCCTTTGATCTCCTTTTGTTGTCGAATTGTCCTGGATAGGATTTCAAGTACTATATTGAGTAGGTAGTGAGAAAGTGGGCAGCCTTGTCTAGTCCCTGATTTTAGTTGTATTGCTTCCAGCTTCTCATTATTTACTTTGATGTTGGCTACTAGTTTGCTGTATATTGCTTTTATTATGTTAATTATGGGTCTTGAAGGGGTGTTGGGTTTTGTCAAATACTTTCTCAGCATCTAAGGTGATGATCATGTGATTTTTGTCTTTGAGTTTGTTTATATAGTGGATTACATTGATGGATTTCCATATATTAAACCATCCTTGCATCCCTGGTTTGAAGCCTACTTGGTCATGATGGATGATCATTTTGATGTGTCCTTGGATTTGGTTTGCGAGGATTTTATTGAGTATTTTTGCATTTATTCATAAAGGACATTGGTCTGAAGTCCTCTTTCTTTGTTGGATCTTTGTGTGGTTTAGATATCAGAGTAATTGTGACTTCATAGGTGAATTGGGTAGGGGACCTTCTGCTTCTTTGGTTGGGAGACTATTAATGACTGTTTCTATTTCCTTAGGGGAAATAGGACTGTTAAGATTGTTAATCTGAACCTGATTTAACTTTGGTACCTGGTATCTGTCTAGGAAGTTGTCCATTTCATTCAGGTTTTCCAGGTTTGTTGAGTATAACCTTTTGTAGTAGGATCTGAAGTTATTTTGGATTTCCTCAGGATCTTTGTTATGTCTTCCTTTTTCATATCTGATTTTGTTAATTAGGATACTGTCCCTGGGCCCTCTACTTAGTTTGGCTAAGGGTGTATCTATCTTGTTGATTTTCTCAAAGAACCAGCTCCTGGTTTAGTTGATTCTTTGAATAGTTCTTTTTGTTTCCACTTGGTTCATTTCAGCCCTAAGTTTGATTATTTCCTGCCTTCTACTCCTCTTGGGTGAATTTGCTTCAGTTCATTCAAGAGCGTCTAGGTATGCTGTCAGACTGGTAGTGTATGCTCTCTCTAGTTTCTTTTTGGCAGCACTCAGAGCTATAAGTTTCCTCTAAGGAATGCTTTTTTTGTGTGCCATATGTTTGGGTATGTTGTGGCTTCATTTTCATTAAACTCTAAAAAGTCTTTAATTTCTTTCTTTATTTCATCCTTGACCAGGGTATCATTGAGTAGAGTGTTGTTCAGTTTCCACATGAATGTTGGCTTTCTATTATTTATGCTGTTATTGAAGATCAGCCTTACTCTGTGGAGATCTGATAGGATGCATGGGATAATTTCAATATTTTTATATCTGTTAAGGCCTGTTTTGTGACCAATTATATGATCACTTTTGAAGGCGGTACCATGAGGTGCTGAGAAGAAGGTATATCCATTTGTTTTAGGATTTGTAGATAATCTGCTAAATCCATTTGTTTCATAACTTCTGTTAGTTTCCATGTGTCTCTGTTTAGTTGCTTTTTCCTGTGTTGGTGAGAGTGGAGTGTTGAAGTCTCCCACTATTATTGTGTGAGTTTCAATGTGTGCTTTGTGCTTTACTAAATTTTCTTTAATGAATGTGGCTACCCTTACATTTGGAGCATAGATATTTAGAAATGAGAGTTCATCTTCATAGATTTTAACTTTGATGAGTATGAAGTGCCCCTCCCTGTCTTTTTTGCTAACTTTGGGTTGGAATTCAATTTTATTCGATATTAGAATGGCTACCCCAGCTTGCTTCTTCTGACCATTTGCTTGGAAAATTTTTTTCCATCCTTTTACTCTGAGGTAGTGTCTGTCTTTGTCCCTGAGGTAGTTTCTTGTAAGCAGCAAAATGTTGGGTCCTGTTTGTGTTGTCAATTTATTAGTCTATATCTTTTTATTGGGGAATATTGTCCATTGATGTTAAGAGAAATCAAAGAAACTTAATTGTTGCTTCCTGTCATTTCTTACTTTTCGGGTGTATTGGTGTATCCAAGACTTGCTTTTGTGGGCATACTGAGTTTTGATGGTGCCCAGTGTTCTTGGTTTCTGTTAGTAGGATTCTTATGTTTGCCTTTTGCCATCTGGAAATCTATGGTGTTAATGTTCAAGCTGTCTCTGGCTGGAACTTGATAAGTAGGGATACTAGGGGCTCCAGTTATAATGTGTTTCTAGGTACATAGAGATGACAATTAGGAATTGGAATTGACTGAAGGTGCAGACAAAAAAAGAAAGAACTCAGTATGTTCCACCAAGATTTCATTATGTAGTGTCTTTAGAATAAGTGCATACACTATAGAGACATTACCCAACAAGTGCTACTTTATAGGGAATAGGGGAACTGGATCTGGGGAAATATAAGTAAAGGTGAAGTTCTATAGTTAAGATACCTGCTTCCCTAGTAGTAGTGCATTGTGGGTTATCAGGGAATTCATACTAAAGTTGGGCCTGGGGGTGGAAAAAAGCAATGAGTGGAGGGACAAAGTTTAGGAGGGGGAAGACCTGTGAAATCTGTAGAAGTGCACCGCATGGATGTTGTTACAAGTGTTCCAGTGCAAAGCTGATGATTAGACTCTGTAATTGTATCTGGAAGGACAAAGGGAGAAAGGAACATCTTAGTCATCTCACCTGCTTCCATGACAAGAGTGCCCTCTATGTCAATAATGAAGGTCTACATGAGTTTGGCATCTTTAAAAAGACACCAAGTATGTAAGAGAAGTTATGAGGGAAACTCAACTGGATTACCTGGCATATGTGCAGGGTGATGGGGAAGAAAGCAGCATCAAATAAACTGTAGGAATTCTATTGAAGATCTAGGGATGGGAACTTGGGATTGGATCCAGAACATAGGACTGATTAGTAAGTATATTATGTTAGCTTACCTGTTTCATTGGCCTGATCAGCTGGTGTATTCCCAGGGAATGTCTCCTAATGTCACAGGGTGAGAAATAAGTTGTGTTGAGGGAAGAATAGTTGGAATATTTTCGTGATCCACTGAGGATGGGGTCAGGGATGAAAGGGAGAAAATCCCATCTAGAATGGGATTCTGTGCCCATCTTCCTTCATTGTGCTGGAGTTGCTCTACCTTGGACCAACTTGCAGTCCTGGGCATACTCCTACTATACTCTGAATTCATATGGGCATCTTCTTTGCTGGCTCTGGAAAATATTGCTTCCTCACAGTCATCTTCAGTTTTTAGATGTTGTATGGCTTCTACCTATTTTTCTTCAGTGTTTAATGTAGATTTCTTTAATCTACTTGGACTTGAGTTTTGTGCAGGGTAATAGATATGAATCTATTTGCAGTCTTCTACATGCAGAAACTCAATTAAACCATTTGTTGGAGATAATCTTTCTCAGATTTTATAGGTTTGACTTCTTTGTCAAAGATCAAGTGTCTGTGTGATTTTACTTCTTTTTCTTCACTTTGATTTCATTGAGAAACTACATGTTTTCATACCAATACTTTGCAGGTTTGATTATGCTTGCTCTGTAGAACAGCTTGAAATCAGGGATGGTGTTACGTCCAGAAGTTCTTTTCTTGTACAGGATTGTTCAGTTGTTGGATTTTTTTGTTTGTTTGTTTGTCTTGTTTTGTTTTTTTCCCATATGAAGTTGAGTATTGTTCTGTCAAAGTCTATAAAATCATAGTTTTGGAATTCTGCCAGGAACTGCATTGAATCTGTAGGTTGTTGTTGGTAAGATGGCCATTTTTACTATGTTAATACTCCCAATCTATAAGTATAGGATATCTTTCCTTATCGTGGTATCTTCTTTAGTTTCTTTCTCCAGTGGCTTGCAGTTCTTGACATTAAAGGTCTATGACTATCTGTTGATTATTCATTAGATATCCAGCTCACACTTTTTCCAGCCTTTTACTCTGAGGTAGTGTCTGTCTTTGTCACTGAGGTGTGTTTCCTGTATGCAGCAATATGTTGTGTCCTGTTTACATATCCAGTCTATTAGTCTGTGTCTTTTTATTGAGGAATTGAGTCCATTGATATTAAGAGATATTAAAGAAAAGTCGTTGTTGCTTCCTGTTATAATTGTTGTTAGAGTTAGAATTTTGTTCATGTGGCTATCTTCTTTTAGGTTTGTTGATAGATTACTACCTTGCTTTTTCTAGAGCATAGTTTCCCTCCTTTTGTTGGCATTTCCCTTATTATCCTATGAAGGACTGAATTTTTGGAAAGATACTGTGTAAATTCAGTTTTGTCACGGAATACATTGGTTTCTCCATCTATGATAATTGAGAGACTTGCTATGTATAGTAGGCTGGGCTGGCATTTGTGTTCTCCAGGGTTTGTATGACATCTGGTCAGGATCTTCTGGCTTTCATAGTCTCTGGGGTGAAGTCAGGTGTAACTCTGATAGATCAGTCTTTATATGTTACTTAACCTTTTCCCCTTACTGCTTTTATTATTCTTTCTTTGTTTTATGCATCTGGTGTTTTGATTATTATGTGACAGGAGGAATTTCTTTTCTGGTCCAAACTATTTGTAGTTCTGTAGACTTCTTGTATGTTCATGGGCATCATTTTCTTTAGGTTGTGGAAGTTTTGTCCTATAATTTTGCTGAAGATATTTACTGGCCCTTTAAGTTGGAAATCTTCCTTCTTGTCTATACTTATTATCCTTCAGTTTGGTTTTCTCATTGTGTCCTGGATTTCCTGGATGATTTGGGTTAGGATCTTTTTGCATTTTACATTTTCTTTGATTGTTGTGTCAATGTTTTCTTTGGTATCTTTTGCACCTGAGATTCTCTATTCTACCTCTTTTATTCTGTTGGTTATGCTTGCATCAATGGCTCCTGACTTCTTTCCTCGGTTTTCTATTTCCAGAGTGGTCTCCCTTAGTGGTTTCTTTATTGATTCTACTTCCATTTTTAGATCCTGAATGGTTTTATTAAACTCTTTCACCGATTTGGATGAGATCTCCTGTATTTCTTTAAAGGAGCTATTTATGTCCTTTTTATTGACCTCCATCATCATTATGAGAACTGATTTTAGATTCATATCCTGCTTTTCTGACGTGATAGTTTATCCAGGACTAGCTATAGTGGGAGACTTGGGTTCTGATGTTGCCAAATATCCTTGGTTTCTCTTGCTTCTGTTCTCACTCTTGCCTCCTTTCATCTGATTATCTCAAGTGCTCCCTGTCCTCAATATATCTGATTGGAGCCTGTCTTTTTTGTAATACCAGTTGTGTCAGAACTCTCAGAGTCCAGCTTTCTTTGTGATTCTGTGATTCTGGGATCCCGTGATACTGATATTATGGCTGTGTGGGAGTTCTTGGCAGTCAAGCTTCATCTGAGACCCTGAGATCCTGGTGTGGCCAAGCTCCTGGGATCCTGGGGTCCTAAGATCCTTGGCTTGTCAGAGCTCCTGGAAGTGGTACCTCCTCTGGGGATCTTGGGGCTCTCTGCTGAATTCGAAACCAGGGTAGACCATAGCAGACCAGAAAGAACCTGAACCACTGCTTGGGTGGGGTTCCTGTGTCTGTGCTCCAGCTGGCCCCAGGCATCCCCAGTTCTTTCGGAACAGATGTTGTATTCCACTCACCAGTGATCCTAAAATCCTGGGCCTGATAGGTTACCTGGGTGGGAGAGAGTCCTCTGGGGACTGTGGGACTTTTTGCAGAATTTGGGCCCAAGGTCCACACTATTCTTACTTTCTATGTCCATTATTTAAGAAGTAGAACACTAAATGGAAAAGAAAGATGGTATCACAAATCCATGTTTAGTTGATTGCATTGAGTTCAACAATCTGTTTTCATGGTGTTTATGAATCCTAATCAGAGAAGCATTATCTCAGTAGTCCTTAGGCATTAAACCTCTGCATAAGATTAACTCCAGGTGTCCTCCAAATAGATCACTTATCCACTAAAAGATCAAAGTATAACCCATAATATAGTTATATTGTATCAAGCCTTGGTCTTAAGAGGAACTTTTAAACAATCATTCCACCTATAGGTGAATCCAGATTTCCATTGGAAACATTAAGATTCAATACATCATTCATGCCACACCAAATAACAGCAGAGTAGAATCTCTTTTGGACTGAATTAACCCAAAGTCAGAATTACTGACAACTATTTAAAAACTCTTTCCTAGCATATATCTGTGTTCAAACTGAGATCTATATTTGGTTCCCCAATGTGCTTCTGCTGCCTAGGCTTGCTTCCTTTGAACACTAGGCGAGAGGGGAGGAGGTTGAGGGGAAGGAGAGAATAGAGGGAGGGAAGAAAAGAGGCAGGAGGAGAAAATGACTCTCCATTAACATTTCCTTTTGAACATTCCACAAACAAGATTACAAGTTAAATATTAAAAGTTTAGTATTGTGTTCTTGGGGATCGTTTTCCTCAGGGAGAGATGTGACAGAGGGCATTCTCATGGATATTAAATAAAAGTTTGATGATGAAAATAAGGAAATCTGCATCTTAACTCATATAAGCTTGCAAATCTCTAACACTGGATTTCGTTTTACTGAAGAAATATATGTACTCCTTGATGAAAAGTAGTTTCTTATAGAAAAACCAAAAGTACTGCATCACTCTACTTTGTTTTCCTGGAGCAGAAAAAGTTTACCTGAGTTGATGATCTTTAAACCAAGGCACCTTAAGTTCTTTGACACTATATAGCTGAATACACAATTTGTTGCAGCTGACTTTACAAGAATCTTGGACGCCATAAGACACCAAAATAAAAATAAGAAAATATAAAAAAAAAAAAATCTTTCTTGTAGCTGATCATACCCAGACCAGAGGGATCTAAAACAACTTCTCAGAACTTTTGGATTTCTAACATATAATAGACCCTCTCAAATGACAAGCAGGAACAATGAAAAAATTAACACAATGTCCTGAACAACTTATTTTGATGCATCTGTTTTCCGTAGAGATTACATTTTGTAAAATTGATTTACAATGTAAGAAAACTAAGCTTGATGTATTGTATTCCATTCCAAATGTTTCTACAAAACATATGAAATAAAAAAACCTGTACACTTTGGGAATCTATATACAAGGGAAAAAGTAGTTTTGTTCTTAATCAGTTTTACAAAGTTCTTGCCATATTGTTTGCTTGTCCTCTTAAATACTTGGCCATATTGTTGTTTGTTATCATATAGCTTTAGCTTAAAAAGGTACTGAGTTAAGCTGTATTACTAAGAAAAACTAAATATAAAATCAAAAACTACAATGGTCATATGAAAATATGAGAGGCAGACTGCAATGAAGAGAAAAAAATTGAAGGAACACAATTAAGGCTGATTTGAAATAAATGTTAAATAGCATAAAAATTAGGAGACACACTTGATTTAAATAGGTATCTTAGGGTGTTGGTTGCTGTGAAGAGGCATCATGACCAAGGAAACTCTTATAAGGGAAAACATTTAGTTGGGGCTGGCTTATAGGTTCAGAGGTTGATTCTATTATCATCAAGGGGGGAAGTTTGGCAGCAGCCAGGCAAGCATGGTGTTGGAGAAGTTGCTGAGAATTCTACAACTTGTTTCAAAGGCACTAAGGAAACGATGGGCAAAGCCCACTCTAACAGTGACCCATATCCTCCTACAAGGCCACCCCTATTCCAGCAAGGATACATCTCCTAATAATACCGCTTCCTGGGCCAAGCATATTTAAACCATAACAGTAGTCATATATCATTATTACCATGAAGGGGGAATGTTTTTCAGCAGCCAGGCAAGCATGGTGTTGGAGAAGTTGCTGAGAATTCTACAACTTGTTTCAAAGGCACTCAGGAAAAGACAGGCAAAGCCCACCCTAACAGTGACTCATTTCCTCCAACAAGGCTACACCTATTCCAACAAGGATACACCTCCTAATAATACCACTTCCTGGGCCAAGAATATTTAAACCATTACAGTAGTCATATATTATTATTATTTCAGATCATGTTTTACTACTATACATTTATATTATCTGTCATCATGTGGAACCCAAAACCTGAAACAGGGGCTGTCCCTGACTTTGCTGCATACCTGTTGGTCTTGTTCCCCCTAACTTGGAGCCCTTGACTGGCCTTAATAAGAGAGGGTGTGCCCAATCTTGCAATGACTTATGTGCCTGAGTGGACTGGTACCCAGGAAGCCAGACCCTTTTAAGAGGAGAAGGGGTAGAGGGGATGAGGTTACAGTCTATATGTGGAGGGACAAGGAGGAGAGGAAAGGACTTCAATCAGGATATAACTTAAATTTTAAAAAAATACAGGTAAACTGTGACACAAATTTAAGACCGGTGGAAAGATTGCTGCCACATCTTCCAGGGTAAGTGTACACATTAGAGGTATATATATATAAAGGCAAAAACTATTCAAATAATACTTAAAACCAAAAAATTCTGTGCCAGACTGTGTCTAAGAATGAATTGTGAAGAAAATGTCCAGACACCATCATATTACCTTTCTTTTATAAATTAAAATATTAGATTTAGATGGAAAAGCATGAACTGAGGAAATTGTAAGTATAGAGGTTGTAATTTCATAAACTGATTATGCCTTTTAATTCTGCATATGTGCCTGATTCATTCACCTATATGATTTTTTATTTAAACTACAAAATTATTAGCATAAGGGACAGCTTTTAAATTACAGAGGTTATCTTGAATGTCACAAAGTACAGAAGAAAAAAAAAACACTAATGAAGAATACATACACATATAATCCAACTAGAAGGCAAAGACATTTATTTATGCAGAATCTGTAGCTAATTAAAAATAATTTTCTAATGTAACATTGGTATCAATTAGCAGATCTTGGTTAAGGTGATTTAATGCACAAAAGACATAAAATCCACATTTGAGGAATGGCTTGGTGTATGTGAAGTTTAGATTCAGGATTTTGAAAGTCAAAAATTTTACTTTTTCTCCCTTATTCAGTAGTTTCCCTAAATAGATCAAATAACATGTTTAATTCAAAGAGACAGAGATGTAAAATCTTCACAATTATTTAAAATTAAGAGCATGTGAATATTAATAAATAGCCCAAATGAGAATCAAGGCCAGAAATTTCAATCAAAGAAATAGAAAGTGGAAGGAATAATGTCCCTTGCTCTGAATATCTATATGATGAAGTTAATGTCATTTTTAGAATCATAAAATACTATATGTGATGGCATAAAGAGAAAAGAATTCATTACAGATGACACAGGTACATCAGGAGAAGAGAGAGGAAGCCTGACTGATATGTTAAAAATATGAAGATGCAGCGTATAGGGAACTTTCAGGATAGCATTTGAAATGTAAATAAAGAAAATAATAATAATAACAAAAAGAAATAAAGAAAGAAAAAAACAAAAAAATATGAAGATGCATTCATTTCAATGTCAATTTTACAGTTATCAGTATAAATACGTTCTATCTGCTTTTATTATACTCTTAATCTTAGTGAGATTAAATATTTATCATTATTTATATCTGCTTCTTTTTAGAAGTTACATGCTCACCTCCTTATATTCCAAATGTAATCTACACATCTCACAGGATTACATACAGAACTGGTGATGTAATCAGATATGAATGTAAAAATGGCTTCTATCCTACAACCGGATCAACTATTTCATGGTGTACAACCTATGGCTGGATCCCTCCTCCAAGATGTAGCTGTAAGCTTCACTTACATATTTAATCTCCATGATCCTGAAATTAGTCTATTAAATATGCACAGATGAAAATATAGTAACAGCAAATATTTAACTCTTTATTTATATACAACCCTTAGAAATATTCTAGTTTTAAAAGTGAATATTTAATGCATTAATGTAAGTAATATTAAAATTTAAGATTCCAGGTAATATTTAAAATACATTATAGAAGACTATATTTCTTAAATTACATATATTTTTTCATTTTTCTAATTAATCATTTTCTAATATTTTAGCAAATTATTGGATATAATGTCACATAAATGCTTATTTTACTTATCTATTTGCATCATAGTAAATATTCCTCATTAATATTTGCCTCATATCAAACCTTTATTGTCCCCTCGTTTCTGTCAGCTACCTTTAAAGATGACTCAGCTGCTGGCTCTGCATCAGTGTGTTGCTGTCAGATATTCTTGGCTGTCAGTCATCAGGAGACTTTCCAGGCATTATGTCCAGCATGCCACACAGACTAGGATTTGGGAAGAGGGCTCAGTTCCTTTTCCGATGAGCCTCTGCATAGGTTGTTTCTCAAAATCTAACTTGTCTTAGACATACTGATCAGAGATACAGTAGGAGTCTAGAATCCATCCATGAGCTACATGGAACATACAATGTTTTGGCGGTGGTGGTTCCTTATATACTGAGTTCAACATGCATATGAAGAAGGGAATTCTGTTTCTCTATCTGGAGAGAGTTGCTTTGAACGATGTCAGTGGCTTCTCAACACATGTATACCACTGTTTTATGATGAATCAAGAGTATTTAATTTCTGGGATGCTCCATTCTTTTCATATACAACTATAACATATATACAGGGGACATAGGTTAGATTCAGGCTCCCTGATTGTCAGTTGAATCTCAGTGAAATCCCAAGAGTCCAGGTTACTTGACTCTGAGTTTTCTTTTGGTGTTTGATCCTTCCAGCTCCTATAATCTTTCTTCCCCTCCTTCCATAGGATTCTCCAAACTCTGTCTAATATTCAGCACAGAAGTAAAACTTTTGCTCTCCTGAGTAATTGTTGTCTCATAGGCTTAATGCTTCTCTCTGCTAAGGTAGGCCTAGTTTTGTAACGTTTTATCTAGCCTCTGTACAATCTTATCTTGGCCAAGAATGTTTTCAGCCTTTGAGACTTATTGGTGTGTAAGACCACACCTTCCTAGTACATGTTGACCTCTGCCCTACTCATTCAACTCAACTGTTCTGGCTTAAACTTCTCTGCAAACTGACTCTATCTGGTTTTTCTCTCAGCCTTTGACTTTATGCTCTGCTTGGCCTCAAATTAACTCTGGCAATCTGTTCTAATCCTCTGGCTTCTTCTCATTCTCTGGCTCCTCCCAACTTCAGTTGTGACTAGCTTGTTCTGTCTCTGCAACCTGTCCCAGTTATCCTGTCCCCCATCCTCTTCCTCTGTGCTGCTCTCTCTTAAGTAGCCTCTCTTTCTCTCTGTTCTCATGACAGCTGGGCATATCCTCTTCTGTCAGATCTTTCTCTGATTTGTCAAGTTGTCTGAGACTCAATTTGACATTTCTTTCAGACATGCTTCCTTTTACAATCCTTCATTGTTTTGGATTACAGGTGGGTAGTAATGGGTTCTGTATTACAGCCAGACTGATTAAAGGTGTATATTGTGGCTGAACCACACCACAACTAGAAACAGGTTTTTCCTGTAAACAACACAATCTTAGGGTTCACAATGGTGTCAAAAATCCTATAATTGTTTGGCTGTGGGTCTTTGCATCCGTTTCCATTAGTTGCTGGGTGAAACCTCTCTGATGATGACTGGGCTGGATACCAGTCTATGAGTATAGCAGAGTATCTTTAGGCATTATTGTATTGACTTTTTTTTTCTTTGGCAGTCGTGTTTGGATCTATTCTAGGTCTCTGGGTCATATAGCCTCTGGTTTCTGGTCCTCAAGTCAGTGACAGAGGTGAGCTTAATTCTCAGGGCATGGGTTTCAAGCTGTATCTGTCATTGCTTATCCACTCCGTGAATTCCTGTGCCAACTTTAACCTGTCACATCATACTGGCAAGACAAATTGTAGGTTGAAGGTTTTATGTCTGGTTTGTTGTCCTAAACCCTTTGTGGGATTATGTCCCTGTTTTCGTTACTAACTTTTTAGTTTCTGTATTCTCTCTGCCTTTTACTTAGTTTGCCTAAGGTTTTGTCTCTCTTCTTTTCTTAAAGTAGCATCTCTTTTTCTTTTCATTGATTGTTTGTACTGTTCTCTTTGTTTCTGTTTTATTGATTTCAGCCCTATAATGTTTCTTAGTTCCAAGTTGTTTTTTTTTTTTTTTTCTTCTGTCTACTCCTATTCCAGAGCTTTCTGGTGTGCTGTTAAGTCACTAGTATGAGATCTTTCTGCTGTCTTTATGAAGGCACTTACTGCTATGAACTTCCCCCTTGACACCACTTTCATTGTGTCTCATATGTTTGGTATTCTGTGCCTTTATTTTCGTTGAATACCAGAAGTCTTAAATTATTTATTTCTTCCTTAAACCTGTGGTCATTCGGAAGAACATTGCTCAGTTTCCATGAGTTTATGGGCTTTCTGTTGTTGTTGAAGTTCAGCTTTAATCTCTGTAGTCTAAGAATATATAAGGGATTATTTCAATTTTTTTTTATTTGTTGAGACTAGCTTTGTGACTTAGTTTATGGTCTGTTTTACAGAAAGTTCTGTGAGGTGTTGAGACAAAGGTATATTCTTTTGAGTTTGGGTGAAATGTTCTATAGATTTCTATTAAGTCCATTCGATTCATCACATCTCTCAGTTCCATTTTTTTTTCCTGTTAATTTCGGTCTGGATGACCTGTCCATTGGTAGGAGTGAGGTTTTGAATTCTTTGACTACTAATATATGGTGTTTGATATGAGTTATGTAAAATTTTTTTTAGTTCGTTTCTTTTTTTTTTTTTTAATGAATGTGGGTGTCCTTGCATTTGGAGCAGATGTTCAAAATTGAGATATCATACTCATGAAATATACTGTTTGATTAGTATGAAGATTCTTTCTGTACCACTAATGATTAATTTTTCTTGAATTCTATTTTGTTAGAATTTGGAATGGCAAAATGATCTTGCTTCTTGGTTCCATTTGCTAGGAAAATCTTTTCTAGCCTTTTACTATGGAGTAATATCCATTTCTGATGTTGAGGAATATCTCTTGTATGCAGGAAAAGGGTGGATAATGTTTTCTCATCCATTCTGTTAGCCTGTGCCGTTTTTATTGCAGAACTGAATCCACTGACATGGAGAGGTAACAAGGACCAATGATTGCTAGTTCCAACTAGTTTTATGTTGGTAGTGGCTGTGTGTGTGTGTGTGTGTGTGTGTGTGTGTGTTCTTTTGCTCTTGTGATATTATTTATTGCCTGTTATGTAGATGATCTGCTTTTGTTAGAGTAGAGTTTATTGATTGATTTTAGTTGATCTCCTTGGTTGGAGTTTTATTTCTAGTAATTTTTATAGGACTCAGCTCTGGATAGATAATTTTTAAATTTGGCATTCTCATAGTATATCTTGTTTTCTCCTTCAATATCTATTGAGTATTTTTTTTTTTTTTACCACAGTACTCTGGGATACAACTGTGGTCTTTTAAAAGTGTGTCCAGGCCCTTCTTCCTTTCAGAGTTTCCTTTAAGAAGTCATCTATATTCTGATAGGT
>NW_018393549.1:0-4962 GCF_900095145.1 Mus pahari | reverse complement strand
TGTCCTGGAACTCACTCTGTAGACCAGGCTGGCCTCGAACTCAGAAATCCGCCTGCCTCTGCCTCCCAAGTGCTGGGATTAAAGGCGTGCGCCACCAAGCCCGGCCAGTATTCATTTTTTTGTTTTGAATATTTAGTATTTTGATTACTATTTTGACATGACTTCATTTTCTTTTCCCATTTATGTGTTAAGTCAACTTATTTTAATAGCAGAATTAATGTGGGTCTCTGCACTCACATCTTATGATATCCTTGCCCTGGGCCTTTGAGTAGCCTTACAATTTCAAGTGAGGAATCTGTGTAGCACAGTGAGCCACAAACCCAACTAATTTTGAGTTTCCACAATGTAGATCTACCCAAATATATCTGGCCTGCCTGTGGCTTGAATGTATCTCAATTTCATTTATTTTACAGTGAACTTTCTGATATTTTGTAGATATGATAAAGATGAATAACCTCTGTAATTTCATTACATAAGTTTGTGTACTTAAAATGTGTAGTTCTTGCTCCTGGGGGATGTTTAATTACTCATAATTTTCATCAAATCTTTTAGTATTTGGGGGAAAATACATTGTAAAAGAACAAATGAAAAAACACAAAAGATAATGACCATGAATCTGTGTTAGAAGTGATTCCAGAAATTAATCTTTTGTGTCATGTTGAATATGTAGTAGGATGAGATTTATCAATAAAAGTTAGAAGATCTGGGAGTTGAAGACAGTAAAAATTATGATCTTGTGATGTGCTCATAATATTTAGAACAGTTGAAAAATTGGTAAATGTATTGATCTGCAGGCCGAGTAGAGTACATCAACACTGTGATACGTGGTCCAACATATCCCGTCCCGCGGGACAAGTAATTCCATGGTCCTTGAGGGGGATCACTAACCTAGAGTGAAATGGGAATAAGAGAAAGAGAAAGAGACCATGCGTGCATCAGCTTTTGTCATAGTCTCATTTAATGAAGGAAAAGGCTCAAGTTTTATAGTATACAGAGAGGGCTTAGGGAGTCATCAAAAGGAACATAGTGAAGGATAGATGGGGGTGGTTTTCATACCACAAGTCTGAAACTTTCAGTGATTCATCTCAGGTCCTTGACACCATTGCTCCGGAACACTGGGTGGCTTATCTCAAAGCTCCTGTCCTCCTATCAGCCCAAGATGACAGTTCTGGGCAGCTCCAGAATGCTGGAAGACTCTCTTAACAGTCCTTGATGTTTGTTTAGGGCCAGAATCTTGCTGATTCCCAGGAAACAGCCTTGATGGTGAAAGGGGGTGACTGGCTCTTAACAAAGAACTATATGGCTCTCAGCTACAGGCCATAAAAAGCCTTGGTTTTCTGAACCTGGTCTCCAACACCAACAGTCACTGCTGATGCAGCCACAAGCTGCTTCTGGAAAGTATAAGCTGTCAAACGAGGCTCAGTTAGGTACTAACCACCTCAGGTTTAAAGAATGTTATGATTGGAAAAAAAATGTTATGCTTGTTTCAAGAATTATGTATAAATAGAGTAAAAATATTCTCCCGTGCCCACTGGAGAATTAAAATTAGGTAAAAGTTTGAGGACTTTGGGAATAATGATATTCCTACCCTGAATCATAACTCATTTTGTTTGTTACTTTTGAAAACAAAATCTCAGTGAGCTAATTTAACTTATGGATGATCTATGAAAAGTTTGATTCTCAAAATTTTTAAAGAACATTTACTATAAAAGGAATTACAGTTTTAAAACCATGTGATGAATGAAAAGAATTCTGGAAAAATTATTCTCATAAAACAAAAACTAAAATGAATGAGGAAGCCTAATGAAATTAATTTGTTTATATATATATATATATATATATATATATATATATATATATTTGTTGAAATAACTTTTAATATATTGCATGAGGTTTCCTGAAGCAGAAACATAATTCATGAAACAGTGCTATTGTTCTCAGACTATGTTATAAATGTTAAAGAATCATAAATAATTACATATATAATAAAAGTAATCATATGTTGCATATAAATAGTATAATGAACAATACTGAATTTCAATTAATGATATGAGAATAGCTCCATATGATTCCATGTTCATACTATATTTTAGTTTTGGTGAAAATTATAAATAAGCAGTTATCATATCGGATATTAACAAATGTCTCTAATCCTCTTCTCTGTTGGTGTGTCAGCCATAATTTGATTTCCTATTAAATGACATCCTCACAAACGAATGTTTTATTTTGTCTTATTTCCTCGTCCCATACCCCCACTGTTCTTACAATCCATTAAAAGGAATTTACTGATCACGTTTTATATGTGACTTGAGTGGGTTTTTTTTCTTTTTTTTTGGTTGTTTTATTTGATTTTTTTTATTTGAAGGGAAACATTGTGATTTTCCACAATTCAAATATGGACATCTGTTTTATGAAGACAGTCTGAAAACCACCTTCCCAGTATCTATAGGAAAGAAGTACAGCTATAAGTGTGACAATGGGTTTTCACCACCTTCTGGGAATTCCAGGGACTACCTTCATTGCACAGCAAAAGGGTGGAAGCCTGAAGTACCATGCGTCAGTAAGCCAATGTCTTTGTATTTAACTGTTTAACTCTTTTAAAGAGAAAACACATACATAATTACAGTTAAGTTTCTCATGACAAACATAAGACCAACAAAAGAACTTGTGAGCAAAAAGGTTAGTTTCTGTCCTTTGGGAGCAGCTCTTCATGAAATGTACACACACACTGGGGACTATGGAAATGCCTTTATCAGTTGTGTATTTTATTTATACTAACTAAAGATACATGCTTCTCATTAAACATTTGTTATTAATTTTATTTCTGAATGCCATGCATGTTCTTTAAACAGTTGGAAAGATAGCATTTAACTTAAATAAATGAAAGATTTTAGTTTTTTTTAATTTTAATTTTTTATGTTTCTTAGGGAAATGTGTTTTCCATTATGGGGAGAATGGAGAATCTTCAGACATAGAACAAATATATGTGCAGGGTCAGGCTGTAAAAGTCCAGTGTCCCAGTGGCTATAGTTTTCCAAATGATCAAGACACAATGACATGTACAGAGAATGGCTGGGACCCTCCTCCCAAATGCTTCCGTATCAGTAAGTAACCAGCCCTTATATCACAAGATTCTCACGACTCTCTCCCTTCTGTATTAACTATGGCAAAATGCTTCATTGTTTCCAGTGTATATAAGTGAATACTGAAGATTGTTGATATATATACAACCTAAACACTCCTAGTCGATCTTAAGCCATAATACAACAAAACATTTAGCAAACTTAATTTTATAGTACTATGTGCTTTTAGCTTTATTTGCATTTGACTCAAAAAATTATAAAACTATAATTTACCATTAAACAAAATAGCTAAACACACCATCCATATATTTACACTTTAAATAAATGCTAGCTCTGAATTCTCTGTGATGTGTTATGTGGAAGAAAATTCTTGAATAGTGTGCATGACCCAGTTTTGATGTTTTTCTCCAATCTTTGTACCAATATGTTTATCTTGTATTAATTTTTTCTTGTTGTGTAACTTGTAAATGTCTGAGTTATGTCTCTTTTTTTAATTTTAAAGTAAATATCTATAAAATAATACATGATCATTTTTATTTTATTTTGTTAGATATTTTCTTCATTTACATTTCATTTTTCATTATTCTTAATTTATTAGATATTTTCTTCATTTACATTTCAACTGCTACCCTGAAAGTCCCCTATACACTCCCTCCGCTCTGCTCCCCTACTCACCCTTTCCCAGTTCTTGGTGCTGGCATTCCCCTGTATGGGGCAAATAAAGTTTGCAAGACCAAGGCCTCTCTTCCCAGTGATGACTGACTAGGCCATCTTCTGATATATATATGCAGCTAGAGACACAAGCTATGGGGGTAATGATTAGTTAATATTGTTGTTCCATCAATAGGTTTGCAACCCCTTCCATGCCTTGGGTAAATGCTCTAGCTCCTCCATTGGGGTTTCTGTGTTCTATCTTATAGATGACTGTGGGCATCCACTTCTATATTTGCCAGGCACTGGCATAGCCTCATAAGAGACAGCTATATCAGCGTCCTTTCAGCAAGATCTTGCTGCCATATGCAATAGTGTCTGCGTTTGGTGCCTGATTATGGAATGGACCCTAGGTGGGGCAGTCTCTAGATAGTCCATCCTTTCGTCTTAGCTACAAACTTTGTCTCTGCAACTTCTTTCAGGGGTATTTTATTCCCTATTTTAGGGAGAAATGAAGTATCTATGTGTTGGTCTTCATTATTCTTGATTTTCTTGTGTTTTGGAGATTGTATCTTGGGTATTCTAGGTTTCTGGGCTAATATCCACTTATCAGTGAGTGCATATCAAGTGATCTTTTTTGTGATTGGGTTACCACATTCAGGATGATATTGTCCAGATACATACATTTGCCTAAGAACTTCATAAGTTCATTGTTTTTAATAGCTGAGTAGTACTCCATTGTGTAATTGTACCATACTTTCTGTATCCTTTCTTCTGTTGAGGGACATCTGGGTTCTTTCCAGCTTCTGGCTATTATAAATAGGGCAATTATGAACATAGTGGAGTATGTGTCCTTATTATCAGTTGGAACATCTTCTGGGTATATGTCCTGGAGAGGTATTGCTGGATCTGCCTGTAGTACTATGTCCAGTTTTCTGAGGAAACACCAGATTGATTTCCAGAATGATTGTACAAGCTTGCAATCCCAACAGCAATGGAAGAGTTTTCTTCTTTCTCCACATCCTCACCAGCATCTGGTGACCCCTGAGTTTTTGATCCTAGTCACTCTGACTGGTGTGAGGTAGAACATTAGGGTGGTTTTGATTTGCATTTCCCTGATGATTAGGGATGTTGAGCATTTTTTCAAGTGCTTCTCAGCCCTTCAATTCTCCTCAGTTGAGAATTCTTTGTTTAGCTCTGTACCCCATTTTTTAATGGGGTTATTTGA
>NW_018393548.1:10420-11619 GCF_900095145.1 Mus pahari | reverse complement strand
GGCCTGAATGATTTCCCTGGGGTATTCCATTACACTGTGGGAGCAGGTGCTGCCTTCTGCTGTCACCCACTCTTCCCTTGGCTCTGATTCTCAGTGAGGGCCCAGGTTCTTGGTGCTGCTCACTTGTAGGTGCTCACTGAAGAGCCAGTGCCTGAGCTTTACATAGCACTTACATGCAATGAAACCTTGATGGTTGCTTCTCTAGCCCCAAGCTGTCCTGAGCTGAGACACATCTAGAAAGCATGAGACAAATTGAGTGTCCAGGAAGATGACTGAAAAGTGGGTTACACCTTGCACCATGGCTGTCAGGCCAATCATTTCAGAGACTGAATCTCCCACAGCTTGAAGCCTACTTGTGGAATACAGACTCTAATCCTACAGAGCCTGTGACAAGGTAGACTCTGGCTCAAAGTACTGATGGACAAAGCTCTGATGTCCCCAGATGTGCTAGGTACTTCCTGACACACTGACACCCAGTTAAGTGCCTCTGTCTCCGTTTTCTGTTTCTCTGCACACAGTCTTGAAGAGCAGGTATGAAGTTATTGAACACACTGNCATGTGTGGATCTGAAGCCCTATTTTCAGAGTCTCTGCAGAATGAGGTTGGGCTCATAGCAATTAGTCACTGAGAGGGTCTCCTTCAACTCCATCTCATTCTGACCCCTTGTCCCTTCTCTCTGCTACCTTGATACCATGAGATGGCAAGCTCCTCCTCTGAACCCTCTCTGCCATGATGCTCTGAGTCACCACAGGCCCACAGCCATGAGACCAATCAACCATGGGCAGAACTTCTGAAAGTGGGAGCCACAATAAATCCTTCCTCCCTTCTCGTTGTGCTCTGGTGTGTTTAACCCAGTGTTGGAAACCTGGCTAACACACCCTCATTCTGCATGGATGGAAATTGATAGGATAATGGGTCTGGGCCTTTCCTTCCCCTGAGATGACATGGGATATCCCAGCCTGGCACTGAGGGCGGCCAAATCCCAGTTGCACACAAAGCTATCTGCTTCATTAAAATACATTTATCAAATGCAATTTAGTTTCTGTCAAAAGTACAAAAGCAATTCTCCACTGTCCATCCCTTGGCACTGGATCAACTACCAACCATAGGCAGGTCAGCCAGCAGACCTTGACTAGAGCCAGTGTTCCTCTCAAAGTCAGCTTTGACAGGATTACAGGCCTCAATTTCCTGTTGGTCTC
>NW_018393548.1:8681-9790 GCF_900095145.1 Mus pahari | reverse complement strand
AGCACATGATGTCTGTTAGGTGCTGCTATCAAAGCTGACCTGGAGCCTTGTCACTGGAAAGACTGTAGCAGGAAAGAAGGCAGACTCAAGCCCACGTTCTCATGTTCCATGCCGTGGTACCTTGTTGAAGTAAAGCTCCAACCCTAATAATCCTGTGCAATCAAAACACAACTCAGTTAATATGAATAGAGCTGTGTGCCTAGGTTGGGCAGATCTACCTACTCTACACTATTCCGCAGCTCTGAGATCCCTTATAACTGTGGTTCCTCTAGGCCATGTGCTTCTGCTCCGTTTTCCTTCCACCTCCTTTTCAGGTTTCCTCTCACTCCCCCTCTCCTTGTCTCCTCATCCTCCTTTCTTTCTCCTCTCCCCCCTTTCCCTCCCAATGCCCAATCACAGGCTCTAGCCTCTATTTTACAAGTTACAATGGCTAGAAGGTTCACAGGAAGTCACTACTACTCCAAGGCTGCCCTCCTGAGGAAGCAGAATTAGCATCAAAATAAGAACAGCACCAGGGCAACCCACAACAGCATCTTCAACACTGTATGCTAGATTTTAGAAGAAAACCAAGCAAACTTACAGCTGATTATGGAAGAAAAGTTCAATATTTACAGAATTGAACAATATTGACAAGTAGTAGCAAAGCTGGCCAAGGATAATAAAGAAACAAATAAGGACATCAGGACTTAAAAATTAAGGGATCATCTGGTTTTTAGCATGGTATTACACATTAACAGACTAAAGAATATCATCAAGTACAAAATTAGTTTAACAACCTACATAAGATTCATAAATTCTTTGGAAGGAGCAGAGTTAACACCGGGAAGAGAGCAATGTCTCAGTGGCCCTGCATAGTCAGGCATTGTGGCTACTGCCTCTAATGCCAGCACCTAGGAGGCTAAGCAGGACCATCCCCTTGAGTTCAAGTCCAGCCTGAGCTGCATGGGAAGGCCTTGCCTCAACAAAACAAAACACTTATATTAAAATTTTCCCACTAATTTGACAGAATGAACACAGGACTCAAGCCCCTGGAGCTCAAAGTCACCTGAGCAGTTGTGGGTGGAAGAGCAGAGATTCCATTCAGGGTGTGCTGGCCACTCCCTCACTGT
>NW_018393548.1:6354-7511 GCF_900095145.1 Mus pahari | reverse complement strand
GTTGCAGGAGGGGTGACTGACACCTGTCCTTATGCTCTGCTCTCCATCCAACTATGCATCCACTCATCTTTTGTTCCCTCCACTGTTCTTCTCATCCATTCACTCATTGCTAACTCATTCACTACATACCATCCATCCACAACTCACTCTCTCATTCATTCAGCAATCCTATCCACCTGTACCTACAAATTCACATATGCATTCATCATTTATTGATCAGCATGGAAAAAGATTATTATGACTATGTGTCCATACCTCCATTTTTCCTAATGGCATTCTTTGTAAGTCTGATGTTTTACACATTACTGTTTATATAGAAGCTTAAAATAGGCAAAGTTCCTTCCAAAAATGGCTTTGACCCCTGAGCCTGATTGTCATCACAGGCCAGCACCAAGACAGTTACAGGGGAGATATTCTCTATGGGGAACTCACCATTTCTTACAGTGGCCTTCATGAATGGCTTAAGGTGTGTTTCCTCCCTTTCTGATGCCTGTCTGCCCTCCCTATGGCATATGTGCCCCACCAACTGTCAGAGATCCTGACCATCCCACTACCACTGTGAAGGAGCCTCACTCCCAGAGTACCAGATCCCTTTCCTAGTTCATTCTCTCAGCCTCTACCCCTGTGCCAAAGGAGAGCTGAGAACATGTGATGGTGTCCTTTGATTCCAAATCTTTCTGCTCTTTTTGGCAGAGAGAGAAAGAGTTAAGGGTCAGACTGAGATGTCCCTTGAAGCCAGAACCCTGGTCTCCCTGCACTAGTAAAGTCTCAGATTCTAGCCTCACATTCTGCTCCTTCCAGGCAGGGACTAAGGAATCTTGGGAAATGAAACCACAAGGCAGAGGTTGGTGGTGAAGGGCAGAGCCTTCATCTCCAGGCTCTGTCCAAGGATAAGGAAGTGACAAACAGGGACATCAGTAATGGAAAAGTAAGGATAAGGAAGTGACAAACAGGGATGTCAGTAATGGACAAGGAAGAGGTCCTTCTGGTTTTAGCATGGTATTACATGTTAACATAATAAGAGAGGATGAAGTATAAAGTTAATTTGACAACCTATGTAAGATTCACTGATTCATTTGAAGAACCTGTGTTGACACAGGGCAATGTTGCTGTGCCCCTAGAGTATAGTGAGCCACCATGGCTCCTGCCTGTAATGT
>NW_018393548.1:3459-4641 GCF_900095145.1 Mus pahari | reverse complement strand
AGCCAAAATGAACTTAAATGGAGAGAAACACAAAGCAATTCTACTAAAATTAGGAACAAGACAAAGTTGTCCATTCTCTCTATTATCTGTTGAAATCTTGAAGCCTTAGCTAGAGCAATAGACAATTGAAGGAGATCAAATGGATACAAATTGGAAAGAAAAAAGTCAAAGTATCTTTATTTGCAGATTATATGCAAATAGTATGCAGAAATGACCCAAAGAATTCCACCAGGAAACTGCTACAGCTGATAAACACTTTCAGCAACATAATTGGGTACAAAATTAACGCACAAAAATCAGTAGCCCTGCTCTGTACAAATGACAAATATACCAGAAAGAAATCAGGGGAACAACTTTTGACAATAACCTGGAATAATACAACGTATCTTGGTTAACTCTAACCAAGCAACTGAAAGACCTGCAGGACAAAATCTTCAAATTCTTCAAAGAAGGAAACTGAAGATACCAGAAGAGAAAGACCTTCTGTGCTCATGGATTGGCAGGATTAACATACTAAATATGACTATCCTCTCAAAAGCAACCTACCGATTCAATACAGTCCCCATCAAAATTCCAATACAATTCTTCACAGAACTTGAGAGAGCAATTTTCAGCTTCATATAGAAACATAAAAATCTCAGGATGGCTAAGACAATCCTGAATAATAAAAGATTTATGGAGGAATCACCATCTGTGATTTCCAGTTGTACCACAGTGAAATAGTAATAAAAAGTGTGGTATTGGCACAAAACCAGACATATTTATCAATGGAAACAAATAGAAGACCCATATTTAAATCCACATAACTATGAGCACCTGATTTTTGAGAAGAGAAAAGAAATACAAACTGGAGAAATACACACTGGAGAGGGGGAAAAACATCTTCAACAAATGGTGCTGATCTCATGGAATGTCTGCATGTACAAGAGTCCTAATGGACCCATATCTATCATCCTGCACAAAACTCAAGCCCAGGAGGATCAATGAAGACCTAAACATAAAACCGGATACTCTTAACCTGAGAAAAGAGAAAGCTGGGAATATCCTGGGAGACAATTTCCTGAACAGAGCATCCATAGCTCAGACACTAAGGTTAACAATCAATAACTGGGATCCTATGAAAGTTTGCTTCTGTAAGGCAAAGGACACTGTCAATCTGACAAAGAAGCAACTTATATAATG
>NW_018393548.1:0-1008 GCF_900095145.1 Mus pahari | reverse complement strand
ACCTGCATAACTCAATGAAGAGGGAGATGTGGAGCCAGAGCCTTCACCTCAGCTTTCCATCATCCTCCTTAACTCTTCACACTACTCAAAGAGTAATGAATGCACCAAGCCAGCCACAAATCCCTTCTGTATGGTGATGTACTGCCTGCAAGACATGCTAGGGCAACAACAGCACAAAGCTTGTGGAAGTAACCAGCCAATGACTGATATTAAAGTCACTGCATAAGACGGGACCTGTACCCAACACCGCCTGTGTGACCAAGAACCTGAGCCCATGTAGCCTAGGNTCNTAGGGTAAAACCAGATCACACTGGTCTGAAGGAAAGGATAAAACTGTAGTGGTAAAATGACTCCTAATGACATTCTCCTCTACTCACAGACGAGCACCTTGCTCAACCATCATCAGAGATGGTTTCTCCTGCACCAAATTGAAACAAATTCAAAAACTCACAGCCAGACACTGAACAGAGAGCCAGAAACCTTACAAAAATCAGCCCTGAAAGAGACTGATTTAATGACTCTGTTAAATCTCTCTCCTCAGAACTCAGGGAACCCCAAGGAAGAGGCCACAAATAGAGTGAAAAAAGCCAAAGGGAATTAGGACAATAAGAAAAAATGAACATGAGCAGGGCGTGGTGGCGCACGCCTTTAATCCCAACACTTGGGAGGCAGAGGCAGGCGGCATTCTGAGTTCGAGGCCAGCCTGGTCTAGGACAGCCAAGGCTACACAAAGAAACCCTGTCTCGGAAAACAAAACAAACAAACAAAAAAAAAAAAAAAAGAAAGAAAAAGAAAAAATGAAAATGAACAAAGCTGATATGAACTCATAGGGACTGGAGCAGCATGCACAGGCCTGCCCAGGTCTGTAGCAGGCCCTCTCCGTGTATATTATGGTTTGCTATTTAGGTTTCTATAGGATTCCTGAGNGTCATATGACTGGGTCTCTGATTCTTGTGCCCTCTCTTGGGCTCTTTTCTTTCTCTTGAGTTTTCTTGTCCAACTTCAGTG
>NW_018393547.1:2222-5117 GCF_900095145.1 Mus pahari | reverse complement strand
AACCACTAGCCAGGTTCCTCCCTAAATAGAATGATAACAACACAGGAAGAGTCTCCCTAGCACGCCCTCCAGTCTCTGTCAGTGCCAAAGACAGGGAACCATATAGTATTCAAAACCACAAAGTTGTGGGAAGCATTTCTTATTCAAGCCACTACACAGTGGCAATTCCCAGACATGTCCACCTGACCCCAAACATTAATATCATAATGTTCTACCCTGCTCCTCAAGGCCTATGGTCACCTTAAACTAATATAGACTCCTCAAGTGTCTAGGCAAACTGCACATTCTCATGCCTTTCCACACTGCTCTCTGTTCTCTCTCATTGTAAGTATGGGTGAATACTTCAAGCAACAACCACAGCACAACCTGAACGTTACTTTGCCTTGAAAATTTCTCCACTAAGCAAGCCAGACTGTTGCTTTCAAATTCAGGACTGGAAAGATGGTTCTGCAGCTAAGAGTGTGCACTGTGCTTTCATACAATCTATATCTGGTGGCTAATTTCAGTTCCAAGAGTTCCAATGTTGCTGGTCTCTGTAGGCATGGACCNACACATTAAAAAATTTAAAAGGCCTGGGCAGTGCTTGCTGGCCAACTTGGGTGCCATCTTGGCCCAGATCCAGTGCTTTGAGTTGGTCCACCCAAACATCTAATCTATATGAGCTCCTGGAGGAGCATGTGGAGGAGCTGGTGCTGCAGAAGCGGATGTCATTANTGAATGGGGCAGGTTAGAGGCCATCTGGTCGACCCCCAGCATGGAGCTGCTTGTTCTGCAGCCCACACTACTTGCCCTGCTAGGAGACAGAGCACTCAGGGCAGTGATTCTGCTTGTGGGCCACAAGCATAAAGGTTGAACTCACTGAAACTGACATTGAGAGTTGGGAGGTATGTGGCAGCCTAGAGCTTGCACAGAACCTGCCTAACCACAAGATCACCTTGTGATTCTGGGCAACAGCAGGGTGTCCCTGATGAGTACTGACAATAATCTAGTATTTATGTTGTGTCAGAAACCAGAACCTTCAAAAGAGACCAACTACTTGTAATGAATATTTGCAGGTAAACCTGCTTGGTGTGTGTGTGTATGTGTGTGTGTGTATGTGTGTAGATGTAATATATATATATATATATATATATATATATATATATATATATATATATGTGTATATATATGTGTGTGTATATACATGTGTATAAGTGTGTGTGTGTGTGTGTGTGTGTGTGTATACACTGTGTAACACACTTTTCTAATGCCACTATGATGAATGAATATGAGATGGAGAGTTGGGAAAGATGGAGGAACAGAGTGGTGTGTGCAAGGTGGTGACAGGAGAGAGAAAGNTGCAGTTGACAGGGAACATGTCCTCGCAGAGGAGGTAGGCATGGTGGTATACAGCCTGGAGCTTTTGAAGTCTCAGCCACCCCCAACATACTTCCCAGCTACATGATCTCCCTGGCTCTGAGAAATGTCCAAAATGAAAAATGGTTCATTCCCTCAATTGGATCCTCTTAAAATACCTTTGTGGCCCATCCTCCCATGTGGAGGCTGGCTTGATGTCTGTGGTCCCCATCTCAGGCTGGGTTGAATTCTGTGCTGCTGCTGATGGCCATGTTGGGGTTCATGGTTCTGCTGTCTCCAGGGACCTTGTTGAAGTCTGTGACCCATGTTATCACTGAAGGCCATTTGGATGTGGTGGTCTGTGCTGCTGCCTGAAGCCATTTTGATGTCTATGAGCCATGCTGCTACAAGGGGCCATGTTGATGTGAGTGTCCTATGCAGCCACCTGAGGCCAAGTTGATATTAGTGGCCCATGTTGTTGCCAAAGGGCTTTTCTGGGTCCATGGTACTACAGAAGCTGGAGGCTGTGTTGATTTCCAAAGCCCATGTTACCACCAAAGGTCATGTGGATGTCTGTGGTCTGTGCAGTTGCCTGAATCTGCATTAATGTCAATTGGCCAGGATGCTGTAGGGGCCATGTTGATGTCCTGGTCTGTGCAACTGCAGAGGTCTATGATGTGTTCATGGCCCATGCTGCAGCAGAGAGCCATGTTAATGTCTTTGGTCTGTACTGCCACCAGAGACCATGCTGAGGTTCGTGGCATGTGCTGAGGTCTGAGACCATGTGGATGTCTGTGGCCCATGCTGTCACCAGAAAGCATGTGGGAGTCCATGATTGATGCACCACTGGCTGTAAAGAGCAAGAAAGCTACCTTTGCAGTGCTATCAATGACTGTAGACTCACAGTTGAAAAAAGGACATGAAAAGCTTCTATGGTAATCCCTACCTCCAGCCTAAGCAGACAGCCGTCAAAGAAAACTCAAAAATTGTTATAAGGATGCTAAAGTATAGCTCTCCACAACTGATAGCTTCTGGTTAGGGCGTGGGTGGGGAGGAACTCAGTTTTCCTTAAGGGGCTGGTGCTGGGACTTTGATCATGAGTATATGGTGTGCAACACAAATTGTGTATTTTTAAAAAAAATCATTAATTTTTTTGGGGGGGGAGCGGAGTGTCACAAGAGCAGAGGAGTGGACCTGGGAGGACTGGGAAGTGAAGGTGATTGGGGTGCGTGATGTGATATTCCCAAATGATCAATAAAAATATCCAGTCTAACTTAGGTCCTCAGAACATAAGCAGAATGCAGCCAGCTTAACATGGGTGGGCCCTAGCCCCTTCCAACAAAGTCATGATCCAATACAGTCTTGTTCCAATGAAGTTGGTTCTCCCCCAAGTCAGTGTCTTTTATGCTCACACCACATAGTCTGTTCAGCTTGTGGGATCTTAAGGATTTTTTTCCAACCTGAAGCCTCCAATTCTTCTACATTCCTGATAGGAATCACCTTTACAGGGCACGCACTGCTATTGTGATAAAAACTTGACAAGAAGCACCAGATTGGAAA
>NW_018393547.1:0-1777 GCF_900095145.1 Mus pahari | reverse complement strand
TGGCCCCCTGTTCCAACAGAGGCCTTGCTAACACACACTCATGGACCACCAACACTCCCACAGCAATTGCCCAGCCTACCCCCACAGCTCTTCCTCCCCTTGTCAACCAATCCTGGCCCATACATCCACTGGAAGCCCCCTGCTTTGCCAGAGGCTATGGCAGCACCCAGAACTCCATGTAAGTCCCCTGTCTGTGGACCTCCAACCACTCTCTGAAACATTCCAGTCTACCCCCCAATGGACCCTCCTCTCCTTGTCACATTATCTCTGCCCACATGACAGCCAGAAGACCCCTGCTCCACCAGAGGCCACACTGGCACCCAGAACTCTAAGAGGACCTTCAGATAGCCTGGGGCCATGCCAGCTGCCAGAACTCTAGCCTCCAATTTTGGTAGAACCTCCCTGCTTGACCAGAGGCTACCCCAGCCATCAGAAGGCCGTTCACCAACTTGGTAGGAACCTTCTACTCAAACATAGGCCACTCTGGCCAGAAGACCGGAGAAAAAACCTAAACCAAAGGAACAAAAACTCAAGAAAATGAAACAGCAGCAAACTCAGAATTCAGCACCTAGACCTACAACCACCCCACACCCAGAAGCCCAGACGTCAGTGCAGTCAGGGCAGTATGTCACCACCAGAGCTCCATCATCCTACTACAGTAAAACACGCATATTCCAACACAGCTGAAGCACAAGTAAACAATCTTAAAATCAACTTTATGAAGATGATAGAGGTCCTTAAGGAGGAAATGAATAAATCCATTAAATAAAAAAACCCAACAAAAAAATAGGGTGTGTGGGGGATAAATAAATCTCTTAAAGAAAGCCAAGAAAACAAAACAAATTAATTAATCNAACAAACAAACAAAAACCAAACAGTTGAAGGAACTAATAAATCTGTTCAAGACCTGAAAATGGAAATAGAAGCAATAAAGAAAACACAAACAGAGGAAATTCTGGGAAAGGAAAACTTAGATACACGAACAGGAACTACAACCAGAATACTAGTGTTGGAAGAGGGAATCTCAGGTGAGGATATGGTAGAGGAAATAGATAATCTAAAAAATTCCCGACACAAAACATCCAGGAAACCTTGGATAACATGAAAAGGACAAACTTAAAAATAATAGGTGTGTCTGTCTATGACCTCAACTCTTATATATCTGTTTCTATGAAGTCAATTTTGTTCAATATTAGAATGGCTACTCCAGCTTGTTTCTTGGGACCATTTGCTTGGAAAATTGTTTTCTGACCTTTTACTCCAAGGTAGTGTCTGTTTTGGTCACTGAGGTGCATTTCCTGTATGCAGAAAAATGTTGGGTCCTGTTTGTGTAGCCTGTTTGTTAGTCTATGCCTTTTTATTGGGGAGGTGAACCCATTGATGTTAAGAGATATTACAGAAAAGAGATTGTCACTCCATTATTTTTGTTGTTAGAGGTAGAATTACGTTTGTGTAGGTGTCTTCTTTTGGTTTTCTTGAAAGATTACTTTTTTGCTTTTTCTAGGGTGTAGCTTCCCTCCTTGTGTTGGTGTTTTCAGTCTATTATCCTTTGTAGGGTTGGATTTGTGGAAAGATACTGTGTAAATTTGTTTTTGTCATGAAATACTTTGGTTTCTCCATCTATGGTAATTGAGAGTTTTGCTGGGTATAGTAGCCTGGGCTGGCATTTGTGTTCTCTTAGGATCTGTATGACATCTGATCAGGATCTTCTGGCTTTCATAGTCTCTGGTGAGTAGTCTGGTGTAATTCTTATAGGTCTGCCTTTATATGTTACTTG
>NW_018393546.1:3671-10716 GCF_900095145.1 Mus pahari | reverse complement strand
TCGGGCGGGGACAGGTGCCGGTGCTGTGTCAGCCTGGGGACTGCCGCCAGGCGAACACCCCTCCTTGGGCGGGACAGGCGCCGGACGACTGGGACCAGCCCNGGGTCCCTCCTCAGCAGTCTGCTCTCCCCGGCAGTGCACTGGAGCCGAAAGTCTCTTATTTTCTTGTGTCTTTGTGTTGTTAAGATATCAGTATAAATGTGCCCTTAGGTGCACATTTTAAATGGGTAAATTTCCTTTGGTTTCTTTTTATCATCCATTTGTGTAGTATGAAAATATGGTTTCTTTGAAAGTGGAGTAGCATTGTATACTAAAACCTTTTTGCATGGGCTTTTCTTGAGTGACTACTTTTAATGACTACTTGCATTTTCTTACAAATTATAGGTCTATTTTTATTGCTTATGTGGCATTGATTTAAATTTCTTAAGTGTGAATGACTTAATTTGGATTTTCCTGCTGTGAACAGGCATCAAGACTAAGAAAACTCTTTTAAAAACACTTAAATGGTGCACAATTACAGGTTCAGAGATTCAGTCCATTATCATCATGGCAGTATCATGGCAACATCTAGGCAGGAAATGTGCAGGCAGAGTTGAGAGTTCATCATCTTCATCTGAAGGCTGTTAGCAGAATACTGTCTTTCAGAGAGTCAAGACTAGGGTATCAAAGCATAAGCAAATAGTGACACACCAGCTCCAACATTGCCATACTTACTCCAACAAGTCCACATCTCCTAATAGTGCCACTCCCTGGGCAATTATATATAAACGATCCCATTGAGTTTCCTGTCATTCAAATAGGCTTTTTCAAACATATGAGTCTATAGATGCCACAACTAAACATACCATAGTGCAAAATACATTTAATTTAACTTCAAAAGTCCCCATAGTCTAAAGCATCCTCAACAATGTTAAAAGTTCATATTCTCTTCTGAGATTCATCCAATCACTATGATACACAAATCAAGACAGGAAACTGACTAGAAATTCTCTAGACTCTCCATCTCTATGTCTGATGTTGAAGCAGACTTTAGATAACCAACTCCATTTTCAAATTTGCTGACTGCAATAGACATCTTTCTCCTGGGCTAGATACACCCTGTGTTAGCAGCTTTCCTTAGCAGATAGACAACTTCTCTGGCATCTCTAACATCTTGGTGTCTCCAAGACAACCACAGTTTTATAACTATTTTTTCAATATTTGGGATGCATATATGTTTTTGGGGTGTTTCAAAAATATTTTCCTCTTGAGCTCTAAACCCCCACTCCCAGCACTATAAACTCATATAAGTCCAGTCCACAGCTGCTGCTGTTCTTGGTGAACATCCCATTACATTGGCATGTAAAATAAGCTGGTGTCTGATGCTGCAAAGAGGCATCACCAATAGATTATTGTTGCCATGTCAAACCTCAACTTCTTTGCATTACAACTTCAGTCCTGAGATATCAAGTGCAACTTAGGCTGCATCTTCACCAGTGTCCTATTATGGCTTTTTATAATTCCAAGGATCAGCTTCTCTTGATGTCCCCTTGCTGCCTTCAAAACCAGTACCACCTAGGAAACTCTTAGTCATTACCCTGTACATCTATAGCATGAGGTTCAACCTTGGCTATCTCTGGTGCACAGCTTCTTTGGATTCTCTGAAAATCCTTCCCAGAAGTTTTCACGTGGGTGATGCTAATCTCTTCTCAATCAGCACTAATTTCATAGATCCAGCTAACTAGTCCCAACTGTACCAGTAGTCTCCTCCAGTTTTTCACTATAAACCTTGAGCCAAATGACCAATACTGCTTACTTTTGCTGTCCCTGGGGCTGGAACATGTCCCTCTTGTTACAATATATTATCAACAACTTTCTGTTCTTCTATTGTACCACTGAATAACCTTATATGTGCTGGAAGGATTGATGTATCTTGTTGATTTTGCTCAAAGAACCAACCTATAGTTTGGTTGATTCTTTGTTTTGTTCTTTTTCTTTCCATTTTATTTCTTTCAGCCTTGGTTTTGATCTATTTCTCTGGAAATTGTTTAACACTTTTCATTCTACACCTTTTAGCAATACTGCTAAGTTTCTAGTGTAGGTCTTTCAGTTTATTTTATTTTATATTAAGGCTGCTGATGCTTTGAACTTTGACCTTATAACTGCTTTCATTATGTGCCATAAGTTTGGGTATGCTCTGTATTCACTTTCATTGAATTTTAGGAAGTCTTAAAAATTTCCTTCCTAGTTTCTTCATTGATTAGAGCATTGTTAAGTTGAAATGTATTGTTTGACACTCTTTAATTTCTGTTTTCATTGAAGTACAGCTTTAGTCTATAGAGCTCTGATGAGATGCAAGGTATTATGTTAAACTTCTTGTATCTAATTAGAGTTTTGGAGAAAGATATTTGAGGTGCTGAGAAGAAGGTATATTCTTTCGTTTTTGGGTGAAATCTTCTGAAAGTATCCATTTGGTGCATTTAATTCAAAAGTTTTATTTCTTAGCCTCCTTGTTTCTTTTATTTTTTCTCTCACTATGACATGTCATTTGTGAGTATGGAGTGTTCAAGTATCCTATTGTTAATGTGAAAGTGTTGATGTACATGTGCTTTAAGGTTTAGAAGTGTTTCTTTTTAGCAGTGTCTCTTTTTTTACGAATTTGGATTCCCTTGCATTTTGAACATAGATATTTAGAAGAAAGAAGTCATCTTGATGAATATGACATTTGATGAGGTAAAAAGTCTTTTTATCTCCATTTGATTAATTTTGGTTGCATGACTATTTTGTTAGTAAATCTAATTGGTACCCAAACTTGTTTCTTGGGTTCATTTGCTTGAAAAATAATTTTCAAAACTATATTCTTTGGTAATATCTATGCTTAACTTTGAAGTTTGTTTCTTAGATGCAGCAGAAAGATTGATCCAGTTTTCCTGTTAGTACTATTTCATAAGTTGAGAATTGAGACTAAGTTGTGTTGGGTAAATGAACACTAATAGTTAATTGTTATACCTGTGTTGTTGATGTTGTGTATGTGTATGCATTTCCCTCTCTGTGTGTACACATCCCTTCATTTGGTTTCACTGATGTGAAATTTTTCATTTCCCATATTTTCTTGAATTTAGTTTACCTCTTTAATTGTAAATTTTCCTTCTAGTATCTACTTTAGGGGTAAATTTGTAGATGTATATTTTTAAATTTTGTTTTGTCATGGAATGCCTTGATTACTCAAACTATTCTAATGGAAAGTGTTGCTGGTTCAATGAGACATGACTGGTGTCTGTATCTCCTTCACACAGCATGATATCTGTAATGACCATTTTGTGTTTAAGAATCTCTTCTGAGAAGTCAGGAGTAATTATGAGAGGTCTGACTTTATATGCTGTGTGACCTTTTCCCTCTGTAGCTTTTATTGTCCTTCTCTTTTTCTGTATATTTTTCTGTGATTATTTTGTTATGAATAGAATTTCATGTCTTGTATAATCTATTTCATATTTTGTAATCTCCTTGTAGGCTATACTCTTCACTTTATTAACATTAGAGAAATTTTATTCTGTAATTTTGGTGAGAATATTTTCTCTGCCATAGATATATGAGTCTTAGGTTTTTGTCTTACCATAGTGTCCCAGATTTCCTCGATGTTTTTCTTCTCTTTCAGAAACGTTTTACATATTTTTTTCTTTGACCAATGTATCAATTTCTTCTAATGGTACCATGTAAACTTGACATTATCTCTTCTATACCTTATATTTAGCCTATAAGGATGTTCTCTGTGTTTTTCTGGAACTGTCTGTGCCAACTGCTGGGTGAAGCCTCTCTAAGGAGAGTCATGCTAGGGTCTTATCTGCAAGAATAAGAGAGCCTACTTATCAGTGTCAGGGATTAATGTGTATCCATGTTATAGGAATCTAATTGGATTACTTATTGCATAACCATTCACTCAGGCACTACTTCATCCTTCAACTCAGGATTTCATGTAGGGAGAAGAAATTTTGAGTCAAAAGTTTGGGAGTAGGTTTGTGTCCCTCTTGCTTCACTGAAACTCCTGCCTGGCTATGAGAAGGTGGCTTCTTCATGATCCATATCCCCTCTGCTGTGAGTCTCACTTAAGGTCATTCACTCTAATTCTTGGAAGTTTCCTCTATACCACATCTCTGGCACATCCTCTAAACTCCTCCCACCCTTACATCCCAGCAAGTTTCATTTTTCCATTTAAGCTCAAGGCCATCTGGCTTTATACCATGTCTCTTCCCTCACCTCATCCTGAAAGGACCCTCATTCCTGCCCTGTTTCTTCAAAAGCCCAGTAATCTCCACCATCTTCCTCCTATAACAATTTTATTCCCCTTCTAAATGAGATTTCAAGCATCATTGCATAGACATCCTTTCTAGTTTTGCACTTTTGCATCTGTGGAGTATAGTATGGTTATCCTCTATTTCATGGCTAATTCCAACTTATTAATAATTACATAACATTCATATCATTTTGGATCTGTGTTACTAGACTCAGGATGATACGTTCAAATTTCACTGATTTTGATGAAAATTTTATGATATCTTTGTTTTTTGTTTTTTTTTTTTAATTTTTTTTTTAGGTTTCCTTTGTTTTTTAATCAATTAATTTATTTTTTACACTCTACGTTTTATTCTCCCCATTCAACCTCCCATTGTTCCCTTCCAATACCTCCTGCCCATCCACTGTCTCCATGTAGAAGTTCCTATCCCCCTAACTCACCTGACCTCTAAACTTCTGGGGCTTCCAGTCTCATGAAGTTTAGATGCATCATCTGTGAATGAACACCAACCAAGCAGTCCTCTATTCTATGTATGTTGGGAGCCTCATATCAGCTCGTGTATACTTCCTATTTGGTGATCCAGTATTTGAGACCTCGCAGGTGAGGGCAGAATAATTGAGTCTGTTAGTCCTCCAACATGGTCACATATCTCTTCAGCTTCTTTTAGCCTTCTCAAATTCCACAACAGAGGTCAGGGGCTTCAGTAAGTTGACTGGGTGCAAATATCTGCATCTGTATCATTCAGATGTTTGTTGGATCTTCTGGAATACACTAAGGCTATGTCTTTTTTTTTTTTTTTTTTTTTTTTTTTGTGAGTGCTCCATAGCCTCAGAAAGTGTCAGGCCTTGGGACCTCTTCTTGAGCTGCATCCCACTTTGGGCCTGTTGCTGGAGCTTCTTTTTGAAAACTCAGAATCCTCACCATTTCCATTGTTGTAATTCTTTCAGAACTGGTGTGTTAACAATTTTTAGTGTCTAAAGTACAAATTGTTGCTGTCATTATTTTGCAATACTGGCACTATACAATATTTATCTTTTATATCTTGATAAAACTTCATTTAATATTGGTCTTATGTTGTACTTTGGTCGTTAGTCACCATAGTGGCCTTTTGTAACCTAACTTTATAAGCAAAAGAAGTACTGAGTTTTTTATTTATTTTTATTTTTTTAATCATTCTTCCAGACTTTCTCTTTCTATCAATATAAGCACTGTGAAAGGAATATTAATGCCAGACATTTTAACTTTGTTGGTGTATTTATTTTTCTGGAGAAGCATACCATACGTAAAAATCCATTCTCATATGACATGTAATTTCCTGAGTGCATTGTAAGAAAAGGCTTTTAATTTGATCATGTTCCAAATTCTTTTTGCCCTCTCAATGTTTTTTGCTTTTTCAACATTTACTTTATCTTGATTATTTTCCTCCTTTGTTAGTCAAAAGCACATCTTCCAAGTATATCTTGAAAACATTTCATAATAGGGAGATCTATGACATATTTATGTGTTTCCTAACCACTACAATGTAAAGGGATCTTCAAGTAGACCCAGATAAGAATAACCTCTCAAAAGCAGGGTAGATAATATACTTATAATATTCCTGGGGAAGCTTAGGAAAATATACACAGAATGTGGTATAAAATGATTCTGAAGAAATTATCCTTCAATCTAATATCCTCAAGGTTTACAAATAATAAAAGCCTCTCTACAGCCTGCAAAATGTGGAGATTCGGGAAACTATTGAAAAGCAGTTGCTCATGATCTTAACATGGAGGTCTATTTTATTAGATCTTTGTCAAATCATTGTGTTGACTTTTTGACTTTCACTGTTCCCATTATATATGGGTGTGCTAATGGTGTGCCAATGTTATCTTAGTAATATATGAGGTGTATGTTTCCCTCATGTCGTTTGTGCTACTAGGTAGACTAAAATAGATTTCTAATGAAGACATGCATCCCCAGTAGATGAGTTGGCCATCAGCCATATAGCAAAATTACAAAGAAAATTATAAAGGTTAAAGACAAGACTATAGCAATAAGAGAAAAGATAGACCGTGACTAAAAGTCATATGCTGTTGTTCTAACAATTTCATATTTTTTCTTTCATATACCATTGGGAACATAAAAAAAGATTATTTTAAATATAATGTCTACTATTTGTAAAAAATAATAATGAATTATGAAGGAATAGGTCATAAGAAAATAGAAAATTATAAGGGATTTCGGATTATGATTGAGTATTTTATACCAATTTACAGAAAATTAGGTGAGAGAAATTTAAATGACTAAAAGTCAAATGAATAATTTATATAAAATAATTAAAAATTCAACATGAACAAGGTCTGTTACCAGGAATACTCAGATGACTTGATGCACCAGAAACGTAAATATTACATAAAATATGTGTAAAAGTCTAAATTTAAATGTATGTGAGAGTAGTCAGGAAACTTACATACAGTTGGAAATCTCACAAATTTTGTCAAACTATTAATGTGGGCTCCAGATAGATTGCTCTGGTTGACTTATATTTTATTTTCGGTAATAAAATACTTTTTCTGAATGGAACTTCACACTAAGTTGGAATGTAACACATAATGCTGTGAACTAGAATGCCATAGCATTATAAATTTTTTAAATTAAATTATGACAGGTGGTGGATTCAACATAAATAAATAAATTCAAACAAACCATTTCACATTAATTAAATTCCATGAGAGATTTACAAATACCATGTTGTTAACTATCAAATATGGTATATTGAAAATTAAATATGTAATA
>NW_018393546.1:0-2866 GCF_900095145.1 Mus pahari | reverse complement strand
AGTGGCAAGAGCCATAGTAAAAGCAACTGCAAAGGTGGTCTGCTGAAGGATGCAGGTAGCTGTGTTTGGCTTACCAATGAAGTTCAAAGAACAGAAGAAACAGAAGGTGAGTGTGATGAGCAAAATATAAGTCAGAGCTCGATTATTTGCCTTGACAATAGGAGTGTCTCTGTGCTTCACAAAGATGCCAATAACAAAGGCAGTTAGTGTAGATAAGGACAAAGCTATGCTTGCTAATGCCATCCCCAAGGGGTCTTCATAAGCCAGAAAGCTCACTGATTTTTGGAAGCAGTTGCTCTTCTCTGTATTTGCATAATGACTCTCTGGACACTTCACACACTGGTCTACATCTGTTCAGAAACATAGGTTATCTTGAGATCAGGAATTCAGTATGTGAAGATTTCTTTTATTATTAGTCATCTCTAAATATAGGGACTGTCACAGAAGTTACTGTATTTTGTTCTCTCATGGACAAAGTAATTAGTACTCAGGTATGAATAAATCTAGATTTAGAAACTGCTTCTTCTTCCTTACATATTTCTTTCCGTAGTTATGTTCACATACTATAAGATTTGATGAAGCTTTATTTAAATACTACCATCACACACCTTCCCTTCCCTACCCTAATTTTTTATTCACAATTCGTTGAGCTTCCTTTCATCTACCTATTACATTTTAATAACTACCGAGTCCATTCAGATGAGCCAGTGCCTGCCCAATTGGGGATAGCTTCAGTGGGATAACATTTATACTTTTAAGACCTACCTTTGTAATGAACAGAATTGTATGTTTTCAGGTACCCTTCAAATTCAATAAATTCCTTAAAAGATTAATGGTTGTCATTTAAATTTTATTACCTAAATGCACTTGTTCTCTGTACATACTACATTTCTCTGCCTTTACTGACAATGCTGTAGCACTTTTGAAATTAACTACAATACTAAATGACATTGTTAAAACTTTCTGTGACCCTGATAGTACTCATATTGCACAGATCTGCTTTAACTTGATTATGGGAAATTTAGATTACAGGATATATTTTTGCTAAATTTTTCAGATAATGAATTTTTTAATGTGAATCCTAAATTTACTTTTCTCCAAAAAATTCCTTGTATTTTTAAATTCTGTTCATTCATTCTCTGCTGTAGTTTATGAAATAGATGCTATTACATTTGATAGTGCTCAAAATCACCCAATAATATGTTTTCCTAACATTTAAATCAAGCATATATTTTCTTAGATAGAATATTCTTACAAAATGTGAGGGATTTTTGCAAAAAATACTCTGCTATGGAACTTTTTAATATTTTCATAAATACTATGTTTAACATAAAATAAATGCAGCAAAATTAATAAAATACATTATGTTGGTATGGTAGTTTGAATATGCTTGGCCCAAAGAATGGCACTATTTTGTAGTTGTGGCCTTATTGAAAGAATTCTGTGACTATGGACGTGGGATTTAAGCCCTCATCCTAGATACCTGAAAGTCAGACCTTTCCTAGAAGATTTTACCTTAATATACAGAACTCTAATCTCTTCATGTGCCATGCCTGCCTGGATGCTGTCATTCTCTGGACTTGAGGATGGTTTACTGAACCTCTGTACCTGTAAGTCAGTCCCAATGAAATGTTGTCCTTATAAAAGTTGATGTTGTAAATTGATTGTTTACTGCAGTAAAAACCCAACTAAGACATAACTTAGTTCTTAAAGGTGTAGTTATGTGAAAGACCTGCCTTGGCTGTCCTGGAACTCCCTTTGTAGACCAGGCTAGCCTCGAACTCAGAAATCTGCCTGCATCTGCCTCTTAAGTGCTAGGATTAAAGGAGTGTGTTACCACACCTGGCGTTTGAACTTGGATTTTTAACATTGTTGAAACTTATAAAATATGTGGATGTTTTAAATTGGACAATAAACACTTTTTAAAAATTCTATGCCTAGCTATTGCTTCTATAGACTCAAGTGATTAAACATACCTATGGCACCCAGGGAGTGGAATGTCCTAGTTTGAATATGTTTGGCCTGGGGAGTGGCACTATTTATAGGTGTGTCTTGTTGCAGAAAGTGTGTCATTGTGGGCAGGGTCTTTAAAACCCTTGTCTTAGGCGCCAAGAAACCAGTCCTTTATTAGCAGCCTTCAGAATAAGATATAGAAATCTCAGCCTTCTGCATCATGCCTGATTGGGTGAAGCCATGCTCCTACCTTGATGATAATTGACTAGACCTGTGAACTGCTAAGCCAGCACAAATTAAATGTCATGCTTTTATGCATTTCCTTTTTCATGCTGTTTGTTCACAGCATTAAAAGCCTATGACAGTGTATTNCACAATATTTCTATATTCCTAAAAATATAATTGATAATCAGGGTGTCTATTTTATTTCATTAATAACACTGAANTTATATTTTAAAATATAAAATATAGTATTATTTTAGTGTATCAACTTCTATGAAGAATATTTTCAAACTTCCAGTGTTTAGCATTTCTTTGAGCTGTATACGATTGAACAATATAATTCACTAAAAGACATTGGCCTGACTTGTTCTTACTGTGTGAATGGCTCTTTTTATGCATACACAAGATACATTCAAAAGTTCACTTATATATTGTGTGTATGTGTGTGTGTGTGTGTGTGTGTGTGTGTGTGTGTGTGTGTGTGTGTGATGTATGGATTTCACTAGTGTGAAATTTTATACAGATTAAAATTTATTATTATTGATAGAAGAGAATGTGGACACTTCATAAGTCTCAGGAGACTCCATACGCAATTGATAATTGTTTCAAACTTTGTGAAGAAAATTCTTGGAATTTTTTTTGTTGATTACATTGAAATTGGGCATTTCTTTTGGTTAGGAGGCTATTTGCA
>NW_018393545.1:35111-36818 GCF_900095145.1 Mus pahari | reverse complement strand
AATATTATAAAAATTGATTTCAGTAGTTTCGTCGAATGTCCAAAGGAAAAAATTACAGTCACTTCTCAAATCTTCATCATTATCTTCATTATTCTTTATCCTCCAAAAGCAAATGGGTTCAGTTAAATGGCACAAGATGAGAGAAAACTTCAGGAGCAAAAAGGAAATAGTGAAAGTACGCAGCTTCTTCATGTCTGCTAGGATCTAAGATGGAGCAATTGTGAAAAACGTTTCTTATTTGGACCAACATCACACACACATTTACACCTATGTGTCTCTTTTAAGGCTACTGCTCTCTGGAGATCCACTTAATTATATTCAACAGTTCCTTTCTATTCATTCTATGTCATGCTCCCTGGATACATCGGGAAAATTCTGGCCTCAAGCTCTACATCTGAGATCTGAAAACTTTTGATCAAAACTTTTCTGAAAACATGTTGTGAAGATCATGTTTTCCATCCTCAGGTGGGAAGATTTCATGCATATCTATGACATAATTCTTCCCAGGGATAATCTCCTGGAGAGCTTGGACCAGACCATGTGTCAACAGCCATATGTATAAACACAATGGATTTCATCAGAACTTCCATAGTAAGATAAGAGTTGAGAAGGTCATAAAAGATCCATATCATCAGATTTTGAATTGAATCATGGGACATCATATCTTCCATTGTCTAGTGTAGGGAAGGGCAGTCTGACATGCAGCATTGAGCCAGCTGTTGAGCATTCTGTCTGTTGTTAATATACTATTGTATGCTAGTCATGTTTACAAAATCTCCTTAACCTTCTTGTGATTCTTGTCATCTGGAGAACATGTCATTATGCTAATTCCAAAAATGCCTCGAATTTTAGAGATTGAACACCCATCCTGTCCAATATCAGTACCTGTGTGGACATTCACTGAGTTCCTATGCTGATCTCCTACCTGATAATCAGTCCCTGGCAGTCAGTGCCATTTGATGAAACATTTCTTTTCTTCCTTTTTTAAAAAAATTATTTTATTAGATATTTTCTTCATTTACATTTCAAATACTATCCCGAAAGTCCCCTATACTCTCTCCCCCTGATCCCCTAACCACTCACTCCCACTTCTTGGCCCTGGCGTTCCCCTGTATGGGGCATATAAAGTTTGCAAAACCAAGGGGCCTCTCTTCCCAATGATGGCCAACTAGGCTATCTTCTGCTACATATGAAGCTAGAGACATGAGCTCTGGGGGTACTGATTAGTTCATATTGTTGTTCCATCTATAGGGTTGCAGACCCCTTCTGCTCCTTTTGTAATTTCTCTAACTCCTTCATTGGGGATGCTGTGTTTCATCCTATAGATGACTATACGCATACACTTTTGTATTTGCCAGACACTGGCATAGCCTCACAAGAGACAGCTATGTCAGGGTCCTTTCAGCAAAATCTTGCTGGCCTATGCAATAGCCTGTGTGTTTGGTAGTTGAGTATGGGATGAACCCCCGGGTGGGGCAGTCTCTGGATGGTCCATCCTTTCGTCTTAGCTCTAAACTTTGTCTCTGCAACTCCTTCCTTGGGTATTTTATTCCCTATTTTAGAGAGGAATGAAGTAACCATGTGTTGGTCTTCCTTCTTGATTTTCTTGTGTTTTGGAGATTGTATCTTGGGTATTCTAGGTTTCTAGGTGGACTTTTTAGGGTCACTTATATATACTATCATATCATCTGCAAATAATGATATTTT
>NW_018393545.1:15347-34316 GCF_900095145.1 Mus pahari | reverse complement strand
AAGAACCAGCTCCTGGTTTGGTTGATTCTTTGAATAGTTCTTTTTGTTTCCACTTGGTTGATTTCAGCCCTAAGTTTGATTATTTCCTGCTGTCTACTCCTCTTGGGTAAATTTGCTTCCTTACATTCTAGAGCTTCAAGGTGTGCTGTCAAGACTGCTAGTGTATTCTCTCACTAGTTTCTTTTTGGCAGCACTCAGAGCTATGAGTTTTCCTCTTAGGACTGCTTTCATTGTGTCCCAATAGTTTGGGTATGTTGTGGCTTCATTTTCATTAAACTCTAAAAAGCTTCAATTTCTTTATTTCTTCCTTGACCAAGGTATCGTTGAGTAGAGTGTTGTTCAGTTNCCACATGAATGTTGGCTTTCTATTATTTATGCTGTTATTGAAGATCAACCTTAGTCTGCGTTGATTTGATAGAATGCTTGGGATAATTTCAATATTTTTATCTGTCAAGGCCTCTTTTGTGACCAATTATATGGTCAATTTTGGAGGAGGTACCTTGAGGTGCTGAGAAGAAGGTATATCCTTTTGTTTTACGATAAAATGTTCCGTAGATATCTGTTAAATCCTTTTGTTTCATAACTTTTGTTAGTGTCCATGTGTCTCTGTTTAGTTTCTGTTTCCAGGATCTGTCCATTGGTGTTAGGTTGAGAGTGGGTGTTGAAGTCTCCCACTATTATTGTGTGTGGTGCAATGTGTGCTTTGAGCTTTATTAAAGTTCCTTTAATGAATGTGGCTGCCCTTGCATTTGAATCATACAGATTTAGAATTGAGAGTTCATCTTGGTAGAGTTTATCTTTGATATATATGAAGTGCCCCTCCTTGTCTTATTTTGATAACTTTGGGTTGTAAGTCAATTTTATACGCTATTAGAATGGCTACTCCAGTTTGTTTCTTCGGACCATTTGCTTGGAAAATTGTTTTCTAGTCTTTTACTCTGAGGTAGTGTCTGTCTTTGTCCCTGAGATGGGTTTCCTGTAAGCAGCAAAATGTGGGGTCTTGTTTGTGTAGCCAGTCTATTAGTCTATGTTTTTTTATTGGGGAATTGAGTCCATTGATGTTAAGAGAAATNNAAGAAAAGTAATTGCTTCCTGTTATTTTTGTTGTTAAATTTGGGATTCTGTTCTTGTTGCTGTCTTCTTTTGGTTTTGTTGAGAGATTACTTTCTTGCTTTTTCTAGGGCATAGTTTCCATCGTTGTGTTGGTGTTTTCCAGTTATTATCCTTTGAAAGGCTGGGTTCGTGGAAAGATATTGTGTGAATTTGGTTTTGCTATGGAATACTTTGGTTTCTCCACTTATGGTAATTTAGAGTTTTGCTGGGTATAGTANCCTGGGCTGGCATTTGTGTTCACTTTGTGTCTCTATAACTTGATGAAACATTTCTTTAGTTGATGTTTGTTCACACTTCATTAATATGATTGAGAACAATTTTATTCATTTACTCAAAAGAATCAAAGAATTTACGTGTCATTTAGGAGAGTGAATTTTATTGCTAATATTAGTATATACCTTATATTTTTTCATTCATGTCTAGTTGGTATTTGTTTTAAAACAGTTGTGTCTTAGATTACATTACAACGATACAGATGTATGCCTATTGTGCTAATTTATATAAGTTGGTTAGATTACAATGAATGACACAGAAGGAGCATTGAATTTGATTCATATTTTTTGAACTACCTTATATTTTTGCCCATAATATCCACACTGAATTAAGTGAGGCCCTCAAGTCAAGATCCCAGGAGCAGCCTGGAACTGGATTCTTCTGGTTTCCATCTGTGCCAGGAACTGATCCTGTGCCAGAGTTCTCCATACGCAAATAGCTCCCTATTTCTGGTTGGTCTCTCAAGAATGCTGACTTACCTGTGATCACAGGCAAGACCACTACTTCTGCTCAAATTACTGGCCTAATATGGACTCGCCTAGAGCCATCAGGACACAGGAACCAAGGAACAGCCCAGGACAGCATCCTCTGGTTTCAGTCTGCAACAAAGCTGACCCTCTGCCACAGGTGTCGATATCCAAAATCCTCTGAGAGAACTGTTCTCTGAAGAGTTGTGACACACAGACTTACAGGTGGGACAAGCCACACAAAGAGTCAGCAAACCAGCTAATCCCAGAGATAACCAGATGGCAAAAGGTAAGTGCAAGAACATAAGCAACAGAAACCAAGGCTACTTGGCTATATCAGACCCCAGTTCTCCCACCACAGTAAACCCTGGATACCCAAACATACCAGAAAATCAACACTCTGATTTAAAAATCACATCTCATGATAATGATAGAGGAATTTAAGAAGGACATAATAATCCTTTTAGAGAAATACAGGAGAACACAGGTATTGAATTCCTTAAAGGGGAAACACAAAAATCCTTTAAAGAATTGCAGGAAAACACAATCAAACAAGTAAAGGAAATGAGCAAAACCATCCAGGATCTAAAATTGGAAATAGAATCACTAAAGACATCACAAAGGGGAGACACAGAAAACCTAGGATGCAAGCATCATCAACAGAATATAAGAGATAGATGAGAGTATCTCAGATGCAGAAGATTCCATAGAAAACATTGACACAACAGTCAAATAAAATGCAAAAACATTCAGGAAAACCAGGACACAATGAGAAGACTAAAGCCAAGGATAAGATGTACTAAAGAGAGTGAAGATTCCCAACTTTAAGGGCCAGTAAATATTTTCAACATAATTATAGAAGAAAACTTCTCTAACCCAAAGAAAGAGATGTGTCTAGATGTACAAGAGGCCCACAGAACTCCAAATAGATTGGACCAGAAAACAAATTCATCCTGTCACATAATAACCAAAACACCTAATGCATAAAATAAAGAAAGAATATTAAAAGCAGTAAGGGAAAAATATCAAGTAATATAGAAAGGCAGACCTATCAATTACACTAGACTTTTCACCTGAGATTATGAAATTTAGAAGATCCTGGGCAAATGTCACATAGACCCTAAGAGAACACAAATGTCAACCCAGGCTACTATACCCAGCAAAACTCTAAATTTCCATAGAAGTAGAAACCAAGATATTCCATGATAAAACCAATTTTATTTTTACACAACATCTTTCCACAAATCCAGCCCTACAAATGATAATAGATGGAAAATGCCAACACAATGAGGGAAACTACACCCTAGATAAAGGAAGAAATTAATCTTCTTTCAACAAACTCAAAAGAAGGTAGCTACACAAACATGAAAATGACAACAAAAGTAACAGGAAGCAACTATCACTATTCCTTAATATCTCTTAATCTCAGTGGACTCAATTCCCCCATAAAAAGACATAGACTAAGAGACTGGATACATAAACAGGTCTCAACATTTTGCTGCATACAGGAAATACACTTCAGTGTCAAAGAAAGACACCATCTCAGAGAAAAGGATTTTCCAAGCAAATGGTCCCAAGAATCAAGTTGGAGTAGCCATTCTAATATCGAATAAAAGCATCTTTCACCGAAAAGTTATCAAAAAGGATTAAAAAAGGACAATTAGTACTCATCAAAGGAAAACTTTACCAAGAAGAACTCTCAGTTTTGAACTTCTCTGCTCCACATGAAAGGGCTCTACCATTTACAGAAGAAACTCGATTAAAGCTCCAAACACAAATTGTATCTCACACAATAATAGTGGGAGACTTCAACAGTCTATTCTCAGAAATGGACAGATCATGGAAACACAAACTAACATTTGTGTTACATTGAAGCTAACAGAAATTCATTGATCAAATGAATCTAACAAATATCTGCAGAACATTTCATCCTAAAACAAAAGAATATAACTTTTTGCAGCACCTCATGGTACCTTCTCCCAAATTTACCATATAATTGGTCACAAAACAGGCCTCAACAGATACAAGAAGACTGAAATAATCCCATGCCTCTTATCAGATCAACATGGACTAAGGCTGATCTTTAATAGCAACAAAAACAACAGAAAGGCCACATCCACATGGAAGCTTAACAATGCCCTACTCATTGATAATTTGGTCAAGGAAGAAATAAAGAAACTAAAGACTTTTTAAAATTTAATGAAAATGAGGGTGCAACATACACAAACTTAAGAGGAAACTCCTAGTTCTGAGTGCCTCCAAAAAGAAACTAGAGAGAGCATACACTAGGAAAAGTCAACATAAACTTATGATTAATATCTATATTTTCATAAATACTGGTTAGCATCAAACATTTTAGAGTTTTGTCACTATATGTTGAAATGTTGCTTGTTATTATGATTTGCACTTTTGAAATGGAAAAGTATCTCTTACTTCATTCTTCATTACTTCATTACTTACATTCTTAGGAATTATCTGACCAATTATTGTGTACATTTTTCTATAGTAGCATTTTTATTGATTTATTGAAATAATTTGTGCCTAAGTCATCCTGTATGATTCTAAAATTTTTATTTAGAATAAACAGTGTAAATAAAAGAAAATAAATTGATATTACAGTTAAAGAAAAATGGTAAGTCTAAAATATTCCTGATCCAAACCATACATGAATTCTGGGATACCATGAAAAGACCTAACCCAAGAATAACAGAAATAGAATTTATTGACAATTCCCAGTTACAAGACTCAGATAATATTCTCAACAAAATAATCTAAAGAAAGAGATGCCTATAAAAACAACCACCGTTCAGAAAATACTCAGGGAACATAATAATACAAATACAAAATCTTTAGAACAAAGAAAGACTATTAAAAGTGGCAAGCCATGTAACATACAACCTATGATAATTTTGATAAACAGATTGATCAGAATTACATCTATCTTCACAACTCATATTTTAGAACCTTGAAGAGTCTGGTCAGATATCTTTCAACCTCTAAAAAATACAGGTGCCAACCTAGACCACTATACCCCCTCCCAAAAATGCTCAATTACCACTGTACAGGGAGAAAAAAGATATTTCAAGACAAATCCTAATGCAAACAGTATATATCCACAAATACAGCTCTATGGAAAGTACTAGAAGAAAACCCAAAACAAGAAGGTTAAATACATCCACAAAAAGATTAAAAAAAAGAAATTCTATACAGGCTAAAAAAAAAAAAAAAAAGAAAAAAGAAAAGAAAAAAGAAGAGAAGAAAAAGGAGGAAAATATACACATCCTACCATTACCAGAACCACCACCACCACCACCACTAAGAACAGTAACAGTATCTGATCATTAATATCTCTCAAGATCAATGGACTCAATTCCCAAATAAAAAGACAGAGGCCAACAGAATGGATGCTAAAACAGGATACATCATTCTGATACATACAAGAAACACACTTCAAAAATATAAATAGGCCAATCTTGGCCAATCTTGGACATGGAGAACAATAGGTCAAAATGTCTATACTAGTATTGCCCTGTCTAGATGGGCAATCCACAAGAATTCGACACAGGAGGATTTAGATTTGCAATGGCTTACAAGGTTAGGATTCTAGTTGATGTGCCCAGTGATTGAGTTACCATTGCTTCTGAACTAAGTTTTTGTAGTGTTTTCCTTCATGCAACGGCTCTACTAAGTTCCAGAAAGAAAGGTATGTTGGCAANGTGTGGGTTTGCCAGAAGTTTACCATGAAAGGACCTTGGAGTTTTGAAGCATGGGGCTCAAGTGGTAGCGACCTGCCAGTGGGAAGTTAGAGAGCTGGGTGGAGATCTTTTGGAGCTCTGAGTCAGAGAGTCTCCATGAGATGAGAACAGGCTGGCTATGGCGTGCCAGTGCCTGGCCGGCTAGCTTTCAGGAACCAATGCCGGCTATGGCGTGGGTTTATTTTTAACATTTTCTGCAACAGGTGGCAAAGCAACATGTTGGACAAGAATCCAATAAAAATTTAAGATTATTAGCCTGAGAATTAGAGTTTTATTTTCTAAGTGAGAGAAAGGTGGCTCTGGAATATGTCACATGGTCTCAAGCATGGAAACCTTGAAACAAAGAAAGGGGGCGCTGAGGTCCCATGCTGGGGAAAGAGACAAGATGGCTACTGTGAGTCAGAGAGCCTGAGATTGGAAGCTGACTAGATCTTGGGGCAGATATTGACTTAACTGTGAATTTATAATATAGGGATTATTTGCTTTTAGGATAGATTTAAATACAGATTTGTCTGAATCATGTGGGGAATTCTGTCCGCAGTTCAGAAGTAGGATAGGGAAAATTAGTCACTGATTCCAAGTAGAGAGGGCAGTGATAATTACCTGCTATGAACAGGTATTAATTAATAATGTCTGTGGCTCCAGATAAAGAGCCCAACAGATAGATGCTATTTCTGGATGGCTCCTCTAGTTAGAGAGAATAACAAGTAAAAACTACCTGCTTCCTATGTGCAGGTATTAGTGAAAGTTTGAATTAATTGTTTTAAAGATAGTATAAAGATATAATGCTCTAATAGTTCTTACAGGATACTCATATTCTGTCTAATGTGGGTTCCATGGGGATTTTGGGCTCAAATCCTGTTTTTTCTTGCTGCCTACTTATAAGCAGGTATAGATAGAAGTGTGAATTAGTTGTTTTAAAGATGGTATAATAAGGTTTGCAAGATAACTAACTCATACTCTAATGTGGGCTCCATGGGAATCTGGGGTTATTATCCTGCATGGCAAAATACAAAAGACCTAAGAATAGGCACATACAGTATTTTAGCTTATTTGTTTTGGAGGAAGGGCATGTCATACTCCTCAAAGCAAAAATCTACTAAGATGATATCTCAATTCTTAACATCTATAGCCATATTTGTAAAAGAAACATTTCTAAAGCGTAAATAGCATATTGAACCCCAGACGTTTATATTGGGGACTTAAACTCCCACTTTTTGAAATTGAATGTTCATAGACATAAACTAAACAGAGTGAAAATGAAACAAAATGAATCAAATGTACCTAACAGACATCTATACATTATTTTACCCAAGTACAAAGAATAAAGCCTCCTCTTAATACCCCATGGTTCCTTCTCAAAACTGGCCATAAAGTAAGTCACAAAGCAAGCCTAAACAGATACAAGGAAATTGAAATAACACATTGTATCTTAATAGACCACCATGAATTGAAGCTGGACTTCAAAAACAGTTGAAACAGAAGAAAACCTGCATACTTTTGGAAAATGAGCAAGTCTCTACTCAATAATCACTGGGTCAGGGAAGAAATTAAGAAAGAAATTAAAGACATTTTAGAATTCATTGAAAATGAAGGAACAAGATACACAAATTTATGGGACACAATGAAAGCACTGCTAAAGGAAAGTTCATAGTACTAATTGCCTCCATTAAGAAATTAGTGAGTTCTCAAACCTGCAATTTAAAAGTAAATGAAGGAGGGTTACCCCATAGGAAAACCAGCAGTCTCAACTACCCTGGACCCCTGAGATCTCTCAGAGACTGAACCACCAACCAAGTAGCATACAAGAGCTGGTCTGAGGCTTCCCCTACACATAAGCATCAGAGGGCTGCATGGTCTGGTCTCAGTGAGAGAAGATGCCTCTAACCTTCAAAAGACTTGAGTCCCTAGGTAATGGGCTGGCCTGGTGTGTGTATGTGAGGACACCTCCTCTTGGAGACAGGGAGAGGAGGAATGGGTTGAGGAAATGTGGGAGGGTGGACTGTGAGTTAGGTAATAACTGGACTTTAAAATATAAAAGTAATTGTAAAAAGGTGGGTAAAATAGGAAAAAAAAGTGGTAAATAGACATCATCAAGCAAAAGGAGAGAAAATTAAAGTAATTCCATTAAAATCAGGAAAAAACAAGATCACCAACTCTCCTTTTTTTTTCTTTTTAAATTGATGCAAAAGCAAGAGGTTTATTTTCTGTCATGTTAGGGTTGACCTTCAATTATTCTCTCAAGGTGAGTGACTAGAAAGTGACCTCAAATGGTTATTACAAACAATTTTTATCTTTTTTAGGGGCACATGTTACATCAGCAAGGTTACAGTTCAAACTTATTGGCAAAGCATATTGACCTTTAAATCTATTGGCTAGCAAGCATGACATACATTTGACTTTCCAGAGGGTCAGTTTTTTACTCAAGAATGTTCCTGTGGGTGGAAAGTGGAACTTGAAGTAACCTTGACCCCAGGTGGAAAGAGGAAGCAGTAAGGAGGGTGTGGGACTGGAAAAGGCCTTTAGGGTCCCTCAATACTGATTTTTCTTATTCAAGCTCCAATCCTGTGGCTATGCTCAGGGGTTTTGGTTAACTAATTCATATTTTTCAGGTCCTGTACTCAGGGTCTCATGTTGTTCTCATAGGACCATCACCTGCACTGATCTTATTCTCTTTTTTATGAAGCCTATAAGCTTGTTCAATATGCAGGGTCCAAAGGTCAACAATAGCAGGTGAACAATTAGGGGTCCTAACAGGGTGGATATGTGGGCAGTAAACCAAGGGGAGAAGTTAAACCAAGATTTGAGCCAGCCAGCCCTCACTCTCTTCTCTTCCTCTCTCCCTCTTGGCTAGGCCTTCTCTCACCTTTGGTATTGAAACTTTACCTACCCCAGAATGGTCTTCAGCATGTGCTTCCCAATGTTTCACACTCTCAGGTAGCACAGAAATAGTGGTCGCCCCCCCTTATGAGTCTGCTGCTGGCTTCTCCCATCTTGGGGAAACACATATGGGGGTTTCTTGTAGGACACTCCTCAACTTTGGGTGTCTTCACCCTAAGCCCTACCCTCCAAGGCTGCCTGTGGGACACTGTTTAGATTTGCAAATCTCTTGTCCCCCACACTTGGATAATCATTCTGTCTGTGCTTCTAGGGTGCCAAGTTTTCTCTTCTTTATTCACTATAGTACTTGAAGTTTTGGTCAGACCCTGTGACAACTAAAGGAGAACAAGGGGAAACAAATCAGAAAAGAAGTCAAAGAATCGCTTTTGGCAGATACTATGTTAGTATACATAAGCAATTACAAAATTTCTACCAGAGAACTCCTGCAGTTGACAAACACCTTCCTCAATGTGTCTAAGTACAGAATTAACTGAAAGAAATCAGTAGCCCTCCTTTATACAAATAATAAATGGGCTGAGAAATTTATTAGTCAAACCACCCCCTTTATAATAACCACAAATAATGTCAAACATCTTGGTATAAGTCTAACCAAGAAAGTGAAAGATCTGTATGACAAGACCTTCAAGTCCCTGAAGAAAGAAATTGAAGAAAATATCAGAAGATGGAACTATCTCCCATGCTCATGGATAGGTAGGATCAACATAGTGAAAATGGCCACCTTATCAAAAGCAATCTACAGATTTAATGAAATCCCCATCAAAATCCCAACACAATTATTTACAGAGTTTGAAAGAGCAATTCTCACATTCAAATAGAAAAATAATGAACATAAGTTTACCAAAACAATCTTGAATAATAAATTTGGGGGAATTGCCATATCTTACCTCAAGCTGTACTATAGAGAAATAGTGATAACTGCGTGGTATTGGTACAGAAACAGACAGGCTAATCAATGAAAAAGAATCGAAGACTCAGAAATAAACCAATACACCTATGGACACTTAATTTTTGATAAAGTAGCCACAACAAAAAAATAAAACATCTTCAACAAATGCTTCTCTATAAACTGGATGTCTATATGTAGAAGGGTAAAAATAGACCCCATGATTTCTGTCTGCACCTGGAGATGATTCTGTGACACAGTGCTCCATACCCAAATACTGCCAGGAGAGAGTGGGTCTCCCAGGAGTGCGGAAACACCTGTGTGCCCAAGTAAGACCACCACTCTGCTCAAATTCCTGGCCCAAGAGGGATCCACCCATAACGATCTGAACACAGGAACTAAGGAAAGCCCAGGACAGGATCCTTCCGTTTTCTGTCTGAACCCTGGAGCTCACCCTGTGTCACAGTTCTCCATACCTAAATTCCTCCCGGAGAGAACTGGTCTCTCAGGAGTACTGACACACAGGCTCGCAGGAGGTACAAGCCACAGGCAGAGTCAGAAAGACCAGATAACACCAGAGATAACCAGATGGTAAGAGGCAATGGCAAGAACACAAGCTACAGAAACCAAGGCTACTTGGCATCATCACCATTTCTTCTTCCAAAGAAACTTATACCATGTTTACTGCCCAAAGTTTGGCCTAAGGTGAAAATGTCCATTTATCAGTATCTTTCAGGTCTGTCCCAGAAAGTGGCTGTAATGTTCCTGTCCACATCTGGGTGATGCCTATATAGTGTGCAGAACAATCAGCAAATCTGAGCATAATCTTCTCTTTCTCAGTCAACTTCTTATATGGGACACACCATGAGGTATATGTGCATGATTGGTAGCAGACATTAGAATGGGAGTAGAAAACATAGGCATTTATTTGGGCAAATTCTTTATGAAACTTGCTTGTGCCTTCTGGACCTGTTCAGGTCTGAACAAATATATATCACTTGCATTTGGTCATAGATTGCTGCTGTGGATGCTTCATTTTATGATTTTGTAAGTCCAATAACACCTCGCTCCCGATGGGCAGTTCAGGTCAAATGGTAATTTGGTTCCCTATTGTCAAATACTCAGTTTTAACCAAGGCTACATAGCAGGCCAAGAGCTGTCTTTCAAAGGGAGAATAGTTGTCAGCTGACCATCAAAGAGCCTTGCTACAAACCCCAAAGTACTCATCTGTGAATCACATATAGGAGCCTGCCAAGGACTCCAAATAGGATTCCTATCTGCCACTGATTTAACCTCAAGTACCTTCAGGTCTGCTAGATCCTGTGATACAAGTGATAGGTCAGCATTCCCAAAAGCCTGGATAATTTTTCCATTAATTTACTTATTTATTCATTTTACATCTCAATATTAACTCCTGCTCCCCCAATTCCCTACTCACACAACCCTTGCTCCCTAAAACTCCTCTTCTCAGAGAGGAAGGGATTGAAACTCCTGGGATCCATCCCACCATCACATATCAAATCACTGACAAGTAGGTGCAACTTCTCCCACTGAGACCAGACAAGGTGGCACAGTTTGGAGAATGGATCCACAGGCCAGAAACAGGTTCAATGACAGCTGTTGGGGGATCCAGTTCTTAGGGTACCCACATCAAAACCAAGCTGCATATCTGTTACATGTATGTGGGGCCTGTAAATCTATCCAATGATTGCTTTTCGGTTGGTGATTAAGTATCTGGGAATCCTCAAGTTTCCAGGATATTCGACTGTGTTGGTCTTTCTGTGGAATCCCTATTTTTTTCAGTCCCTCTGTCATTCACTAACTCTTCCATAAGTCTCCCAGAGATCCATCTACTGTTTGGCTGTGGCTCTCTGTATCAGTTTCCATTTACTGCTGGATAGAGATTCTCAGAGGACAATTATGCTAGGTTCCTGCCCAAAAGCTTAAGAGAGTATCAGTAATAGTGTCAAAGGTTTGTTCTTGCGCACAAGGTAGGTCTCAATTAAGGCTAGCCATTGGTTAACCGTTCCATCAGTCTCTGCTTCATCTTTGACCCTGCACATCTTGTAGGCTGGATGTATTTTGGCTTAAAGGTCATGGGATACTACAAGCTTCTGAAGGTGTGGAGTAAGGGGAAAGCTCTTCTATTTCTGGTAGGAGGACAAAATTGTACAAACACTCTTGAATTCAATTTTGTGGCTTCTCAGAAAATTGGGAATAGTTCTACCTCAAAACTCAGCTATACCATTCCTGGGCATATATCCAAAAAATGCAACACCATCCCATATGGACACTTACACAACTGTTAATAGCAGCACTTTTTGTAATATCCAGAAACTGGAAACAACCTAGATGCCTCACAAATGATGCATGGACAAATGTGGTTCATTTACACAACAGAATTCGACTCAGCTATTAAAAACAAGAACACTATGAATTTTGCAGCTAAATGGATGAAATTAGAAATATCACCCCGAGTGAGGTAATCCTGTCCCAAAAGGGCATGCATGGTATGTACTCACTTATAAATGGCTGTTAGCCACAAAGTACAGGATAAACACACTATCATCCACAGACACAAAGTAGTTAAGTAACAAGATGGACCCAAGGGAGGATGCCTGAATCTTTCTCAGTAAGAGAAATAAAATAGATATTGGAGGTAGATGGAGGCATGGAACTGGGTAGGAGTGGTGATGGGGAAGTGACAGAAGTAATCCAGAAAAGGCTATGGCATGAGAGTAAGTTACCTGGAGATGGCCCCCTGTATTTCATGGTGGGACTGATATGCTCTGAGAGGCAAGGACCCCTGAGACTTCATCTCAGGATTGCTTCTTGCTGTTGATAAGCTAATCTTTACACTATTACATAGCCTAATTGTTCCTGGGCATCAGCTCATCCTATCGGGCAAATTTCCTCCAGATCAACATGAAGATGTGATTTCATGTAGTAATGCTGTTTAGACAAGTGGGTGACTTCACAATTGCTGATAATAATTTTATAGAACTCCTAAATTGATACAAGTAATTTCAAATACTTTGTAGAATAAAACTGGCTTTGTAAACCTTCATGAGTCACTGGCTATTTGCACTAAGAAACGAAAACATTTTTGGAACAAGTTTAAAATAAAGGAAAACAATCCTACTAAGATAGGAATGAGGCCACTATCTGATAATTAAAGGTCATAAAGGGAAAAAAGGATGACCTAATTTATCTATACAAAATTTAAACTTACTATGAACTTACAGAATTTTTGAAAAGCCATGTAATCAAATATCCAACTAGAATGATTTTACAGTTTTCTCAGGCAGAGACTGGATGTGACCTATAAAACTTAGCGGGTCTGTGAACTCCTCCCAACTGGGATCAAAGACTGGGCACTCTGGAGGGGGCATGAACTCCTGAGCATAGCCCCATCCCCAATGGTACACAAGCAGAAAAAGGCTGGCTGATGACCACCAAGCCCTCTCAGCTCCCCTCACCAAGGCCACAGAACATCTTCTTAGGAGAGAAGTATTCCTCACAGAAGACCCAGAAGTGCTTCCTCATGCCATTTGTTATTGTTTCCTTCAGGGCTTTTCCTCAACAATATGAACTAACCAGTAACCCCCATCCCCAGAGCTTGGGTCTCTAGCTGTATAGGTAGCAGAGAATGGCTTAGTAGGCCATCAATAGGAGGAGAGGCCCTTGATCTTGTGATGATTATATGCTCCAGTACAGGGGAATACCAGGGCCACAAAGCAGGAGTGGGTGGGTTGGGGAGCAGGGCGAGGGGAGGGTATAGGGAACTTTCGGGATAGCATTTGAAATATAAATGAAGAAAATATCTAACAAAAAAATGAAATCTCAAGAAAAAAAAAGACAGGATGATTCCAGTAGTTAACACTCTGCTAAATCAGTCCACCACCACAGGAAACAAAATCCCACTGCTTCCAGGTGCAGTCCGGTCTTCTCTCCTTCCTCCCTTCCATGACAGCTGGCCGTGTGCCTTTTTTCTTAGCTTGTCAAAGTTCTGCATTCTCTGTCCACCTAGGTGTGTGACCCCTGAAGGACCCATGATCTGTCCTCGAGGAGAGGTAAGGGAAAAGCTATCTAGCAAGGTGGAACACTCTTCTAGCACACAGAGGAATGTGTAATGACTCAGAGAGCAGAGGTACTGCTTCGGAATAACAGTTGGCTCAAAACTTGGTGCTGGCTCTGGCTTTGCTGATACCAGAAGTTGGAAGAAAATTACAGACTCAATGGAGTCAACTCCCCTGCCTTTAATTGAGGATCATCTGGCTGTCCTTTGCCCCTCTCAGGAGCTTCTGGAGTATTATCAGAAGAAGGTGACTAACTGTGAGGTAGAAAATGAAGACCCGATGAAGAAGTTAGAGCTCTAGAGAGAAGCTTGGGAAGAGCAGCATAAACTTGAGTGGAACTTGCAGCAGAGGGTGGAAAAGATTGCTGAACTGAAGAAAGCCCTAAGTGATATGCAGGTCTGCTTCTTCCAGGAAAGGGAACATGTTTTAAGATTCTTCTCAGAAAATGACCAGCTAAGAATCAGAGAACTGGAAGACAAGAAAAAGATTCAGAATATGTAAGCTCTTGTGGGACCAGACACCGGAGAAGTGACCTATTTTCATAAGGAACCTGTCACACAGTCAGCATTCTCCAGAAGGCTATCCAGCTTCCAAAGCAGATCCTGGAGTAAGCAAAAGACAAGCAACAATAAAAGACAAGGAAGACATTTCTGAGTGCTACCAGAAAGGCACAGAGATACTCCTCCTGCAGGTGGAAGCACTTCAGGCCCAGCTGGGAGAGCAGACAAAGTTTTCTAGAGATCAAGTTGAATGGCTCATGGAGGACAGACACATCTGAATTGAGGAGATCTAAGTTCAGCACCAGAGAAATCAAGAGAAAATCAAGGAGCTGACCAAGAATCTCCAACAAACCCAAGAACTTCTCTACCAGAGCACCAAAGACTTTGTACAACTAAAACTTGAAAACCAAAATAAAAAGAAGGTATGTATGCTTGAGAAAGATCACCTGATATCAAGATTAAGCTGTATAAAGTACAGTGTAAGAAGAAAGAAGATAAACTTGGAATAATTGTTCCCATTTTCATGAAAGTCATCATTCTCAAAATGAATATATTAAGTCTCCTAAGGATAAGTTAATACAAGAGAAAAAGCTGTCCAACATGGGCTAAGAACAGTGCATTTCCCTAGAAGAGGAACTACCTCTTCTTCAGGAGAAAGAAGCAGTGAGGAGAGAGCTCTTCACAAATCACTCCAACAAGATGGGCAAGTGCTCACAGATAATGACAAAACACTATCAGGCCTTGGAGCATTGAAGAATCCTGGAAGTAGAAGGTTTCTTTGTGTGTGTGTGTTCTTTTTTTTTATTAGATATTTTCTTCATTTACATTTCAAATGATATCCTGAAAGTCCCCTATACCCTCCCCCTGCCCTGCTCCCCTACCCACCTACTCCCACTTCTTGGCCCTGGCATTCTCCTGTACTTGGGCATATAAAGTTTGCAAGACCAAGGGGCCTCTCCTCCCAATGATGGCTGACTAGGCCATCTTCTGCTATATATGCAGCTAGGACCTGGCCATGCTATGTGAAGTTCATGATAGCAATAGAAGAACTCATAAGATACAAGGAGAACTGGAGAACCTCGTCTAAAGTCTTTGGTCTGCAGAAAAAGCTTAGGCTGTGTTGATGTCTCCTTTCAGGGTTGGCTTCCAGAAATCTGAGGCAAAGTCACCTCTTCCCAGAAAGTAGACATGGAGTTTTCCAGAGTAGTGGCATCAATTTTAGTAAAGATGGTGTTAAGAGCATGAAAGCTCATACCTAAAATCCCAGCACTTGGGAATCTGAGGCAGGAGGAGTGCCACAAATTCAGGGTAGAGGCAGGTGATCTCTGTGATTCATGGCCACCCTGGTCTACAATAGTGACTTCTAGACCATCCAAGGCTACTTAATGAGACCCTGTCTCCCAAAAAGCAAAAAATAAAACAAGGAGTTACAGAGACAAAGTTCGGAGCTGAGATAGAAGAAAGGACCATCCAGAGACTTCCCCACCCTGGGATCCATCTCATATACAACCACCAAACCCAGACACTATATTGCATATGCCAGAAAGATTTTGCTGACAGGACTCTGATATAGGTATCTCTTGTGAGGCTATGACAGTGCCTGGAAAAAACAGAAGTGGATGCTTACAGTCATCTATTGGATGGAATACATGGCCCCTAAAGAAGGAGCTAGAGAAAGTATCCAAGGAGCTAAAGGGATCGGCGGCCCTACAGGAGGATCAACAATATGAACTAATCAGTACCCCAAAGAACTGTGTCTCTAGTTGCATATGTAGCAAAGGATGGCCTAGTCGGCCATCAATGGGAGGAGAGGCCCTTGGTCTTGCGAAGATCATATGCTCCAGTACAGGGGAATGCTAGGGCCAGGAAGCAGGAGTGGGTGGGTTGGTGAGCAGGGTAGGGGTAGGGTATAGGGGACTTTCAGGATAACATTTGAAATGTAAATGAAGAAAATATCTAATTAAAAAAATGAGAGGAAAGAAGAAATACAGTGGCAAATCTGGCACTGGGAAAACTGTCCTGGCAGACTGTGGTCTTATTGTCCTGTCAGCCTTGTCAAACATTGGAACTGTAGCCCGAGTTACTTGGAGACTTTCCTACTTTTCTTCTACATGTTGACAGGCATTCCTGTCTTTAAAAAGTCAGTGATGGGATGTAGCTTATCTGGTGAAGTGCTTCTCGAGCATACAGAAAGCCCTGGGTTCTATCACTAGCACCCCAAAGCCAGGTTTGGTGGCTCACCTGTAGTCAGCACTGGAGAGAGGCCTATGTATGAGAGTCTGAAGTTCACATTTACCCTTGGCTATATAGTGAGTTCCTGGCTAGCCCGGGCCACATAAAGCCATGTCTAAAAATGAAAACAAGAAACAAACAAACAAGAAGATAAACACTTAGGGAGAGCTGTTTTGCTGAGCTTGGCTAAGTGTCAGCAGGAGAACGTGTTTCCTGGAGGACTAAAGTCATTCACTGAAGTGTGTTCCTACTCAGCAATTACATACACATGGGTGGATTCACAGACTTAGCTGTACTCCAAGCACAGCAATTGCTCTTAAGTAAAATTGGTCATCAAGAAAAGGGTGCTACTTTACCCACAGTAGGCAAAACCAAAATGATAATTTATGTGATAAAGTTTGACATTTTATCAATATTTTAAAAATTATTCAAATTAAGTATTTTTAATGAAATGCGAGGTTTAAAACAAAAACAAAGAAACAAAACAAAACAAAAACAAAAAANAAGGAAAGAAAAAGAAAGAAAGAAAGAAAGAAAGAAAGAAAGAAAGAAAGAAAGAAAGAAAGAAAGAAAGAAAGAAAGAAAATGCTATCTTTTTTTCCATTGGATGGTTTGGGCTTCTTTGTCAAAGATCAAATGACCATAGTTGGGTGGATTAATTTCTGAGTTTTCAATTCTATTCCACTGATCTACCTGCCTGTCTCTGTACCCATACCATGCAGTTTGTTTGTTTGTTTTATCACTATTGCTCTGTAGTACAGCTTTCTCCTGCTCCCCAACCCAACCACTCCCACTTCCTGACCCTGGCATTCCCCTATTCTGGTGCATAGAATCTTCGCAAGACCAAAGCCCCCTCCTCCCACTTATGGCCGACTAGGCCATCCTCTGCTACATATGCAGCTAGAGACATGGGCTCTGGGGGTACTGGTTAGTTTCTATTTTTGTTCTACCTATAGGGTTGCAGACCCCTTCAGCTCCTTGGGTACTTTCTCTAGCTCCTTCATTGGGGACCCTGTGTTCCATTCAATAGATGACTGTGAGCATCCATTTCTGTATTTGCCAGGCGCTGGCATAGCCTCACAGAAGACATATCAGGGTTCTGTCAGCAAAATCTTGTTGCTATATGCAATCGTGTCTGGTTTTGGTGGTTGTTTATGGGATGGATCCCTAGGTGGGGCAGTCTCTGGATGGTCCTTTCTTCAGTCTCATCTCCGAACTTTGTCTCTGTAATTCAGGGTTAGGGTTAGGGTTAGGGTTAGGGTTAGGGTTAGGGTTAGGGTTAGGGTTAGGGTTAGGGTTAGGGTTATGGGTATTTTGTTACCTCTTCTAAGAAGGAACGAAGTATCCATGCTTTGGTCATGCTTCTTCTTGAGTTTCGTGAGCTTTGCAAATTGTATCTTGGGTATTCTATGTTTTTGGGCTAATATCCACTTATCCGTGAGTGCATATTATGTGTGTTCTTTTGTGATTGATTTGGTTACCTCACTCAGGATGATATCCTCCAGATACATCCATTTGCCTAAGAATTTCATAAATTCATTGTTTTTAATAGCTGAGTAGTACTCCATCGTGTAAATGTACCATATTTTCTGTATCCATTCCTCTGTTTAGGGACATCTGGGTTCTTTCCAACTGGCTATTATAAATAAGGCTGCTATGATCATAGTGGATCTTATGTCCTTATTACAAGCTGGAACATCTTCTGGGTATATGCCCAGGAGTGGTATTGCTGGATGTTCCAGTAGTAGCATGTCCAGTTTTCTGAGTTACCGCCAAATTGATTTCCAAAGTTTTTGTACCAGTTTGCAATCCAACCAGCAATGGAGGAGTGTTCCTCTTTCTCCACCTCTTTACCAGCATCTTCTGTCCCCTGAATTTTTGACCTTAGGTATTCTGACTGGTGTGAGGTGGAATCTCAGGGTTGTTTTGATTTGCATTTCCCTGATGATTAAGGATATCGAACATTTTTTTAGGCGCTTCTCAGCCATTCAGTATTCCTCAGTTGAGAGTTCTTTCTTTAGCTCTGTACCCCATTTTTTAATAAGGGTGTTAGTTTTTTTGGAGTCTAACTTCTTGCCTTCTTTATATATGTGTATATATATATATATATATATATATATATATATATATATATATATATATATATTTAGGATTGGTAAAGATCTTTCCCCAATCTGTTGGTTGCCTTTTGGTCTTATTGACAGTGTCCTTTGCCTTACAGGATCTTTGTAATTTTATGAGGTCCCGTTTGTCAATTCTTGAAATTACACTACAAGCCATTGATATTCTGTTCATTAATCTCTGCCCTGTGCCCATATCTTCGAGGTTTTTCCCTACTTTCTCCTCTATAAGTTTCAGTATCTCTGGTTCCATGTGGATTTCCTTGATCCACTTATACTTGAGCTTTGTACAGGAGACAAGAATGGATTAATTCCCATTCTTCTACATGCTAACCACCAGTTGGGCCATCAAAATTTGTTGAAGATGCTGTTTTCTTTCCACTGGATGGATTTAGCTCCTTTGTCAAAGATCAAGTGCCATAGGTGTGGGTTCATTTCTGGGTCTTCAATTCTATTCCATTGATCTACCTGTCTGATGCTCTAGCAGTATCATGCAGTTTTTTTTTTGTCACAATTGCTCTGCAGTACAGCTTTAGGTCAGNCTTGGTGATTCCACCAGAGGTTCTTTCATTGTTGAGAATAGTTTTTGCTACCCTAGGATTTTCGTTATTCCAGATAAATTTGCAAATTTCCCTTTGTAATTCAG
>NW_018393545.1:13439-14672 GCF_900095145.1 Mus pahari | reverse complement strand
CCAATTATATGGTCAATTTTGGAGAATGTACTATGAGGTGCTGAGAAGAAGGTGTATCCTTTTGTTTTAGGATAAAATGTTTCTGTAGATATCTGTTAAATACATTTGTTTCATAACTTCTGTTAGTTTAACTGTGTCTCTGTTTAGTTTGTGTTTCCAGGATCTGTCCATTGATAAAAGTGGGGTGTTGAAGTCTCCCACTATTATTGTGTGAGATGCCATGTGTGCTTTGAGCTTTACTAAAGTTTCTTTAATGAATGTGGCTACCCTTGCATTTGGGGCATAGATATTCAGAATTGAGAGTTCATCTTGGAAGATCTTACCTCTGATGAGTATGAGACACATTGAAACTAACAGAAGATATGAATGAAATGGATTTAACAGATATCTACAGAACATTTTATCCTAAAACAAAAGGATATACCCTCTTCTCAGCACCTCATGGCACCTTCTACAAATAGACCATATAATTGGTCACAAAACAGGCCTCAATATATACAAAAATATGGAAATTATCCCATGCATCTTATTTGATCACCATGGACTAAGGCTGATTTTGAATAACAACATAAATAATAGAAAACCAACATTAACATGGAAACTGAAGAACACTCTACTCAATGGTACCCTGGTCAAAGGAAGACATAAAGAAAGAAATTAAAGACTTTTGATTTTAGTGAAAATGAAGCCACAACATACCCATACTTATGGGACACAATGAAAGCATTTCTAAGAGGAAAACTCATAGCTCTGAGTGTCTCCAAAAAGAAACTAGAGAGAGCATACATTAGCAGCTTGACAGAACACCTAAAAGCTCTAGAACAGAAGGAAGCATTCACCCAAGAGGAGTAGAAGGCAGGAAATAATCAAACTCAGGACTGAAATAACCAAGTGGAAACAAAAAGAACTATATCAAGAATCAACCAAACCAGGAGCTGGTTCTTTGACAAAATCAACAAGATAGATAAACCCTTAGCCAGACTCATTACAAGGCATAGGGACACCATCCTAATTAACAAAATCAGAAATGAAAAGGGAGACATAACAACAGAATGTGAGGAAATCCAAGGCACCATCATATCCTACTACAAAAGGCTATACTCAACAAAACTGGAAAACCTGGATGAAATGGATATATTTCTAGACAGATACCAGATACCAAAGTTAAATCAGGATGAGATTAATGACCTAAACAATCCTGTATCCCCTAAAGAAAGAGAAGCTGTCATTAAT
>NW_018393545.1:11313-12714 GCF_900095145.1 Mus pahari | reverse complement strand
AATTAACTCAAACAAATAAGTGGCCTTTCCCTACACAAAGGATAAACAGAATGAGAAAGAAATTAGGGTTAGGGGGAAGAGAGGCCCCTTGGTTTTGTAAACTTTATATGATCCAGCACAGGGGAAGGCCAGGGCCAAGTAGTGGGAGTGGGTGGGTAGGGGAGCAGGGGCGGGCGTGGGGTATAGGGAACTTTTGGGATAGCATTTGAAATGTAAATAAAGAAGATAATAAATAAATAAATAAATAAATAAATAAATAAATAAATAAAAGAAATTAGGGAAACAATACCCTTCACAATAGTCACAAATAATATACAATACCTTGGTGTGACTCTAACTAAGGAAGTGAAAGATCTGTATGACAAAACTTCAAGTCTCTGAAGAAAGAAATCAAAGAAGATCTCAGAATATGGAAAGAACTGCCATGCTCATGGATTGGCAGGAACAACATTGTGAAAATGGTTATCTTGCCGAAAGCAATCTACAGATTCAATACAGTCCCTATCAGAATTCCAACTCAATTCTTCACTGAGTTAGGAAGGGAAATTTGCAAATTCATCTGGAATAACAAAAAAGCTAGGATACCAAGAACTATTCTCAACAATAAAAGAACCTCTGGTGGAATCACCATGCCCGAGCATACTACAAAGCAATTGTGAAAAAAAAACCTGCATGGTACTGGTATAGTGACAGACAGGTAGATCAATGGAACAGAATTAAAGACCCAGAAATGAACCCACACACCTATGGTCACTTTATCTTTGACAAGGGAGCTAAAACCATCCAGTGGAAAAAAGACAGCATTTTCAACAAATGGTGCTGGCACAACTGGCGGTTNTNATGTAAAAGAATGAGAATTGATCCATTCTTATCTCCTTGTACAAAGCTAAAGTCTAAGTTGATCAAAGACCTCCACATAAAACCAGAGACACTGAAACTTATAGAGGAGAAAGTGGGGAAAAGCCTAGAAGATATGGGCACAGGGGGAAAATTTCGAAACAGAACAGCAATGGCCTGTGCTGTAAGATCAAGAATCAATGAATGGGTCCTTATAAAATTGCAAAGCTTCAGTAGGGCAAAAAATACTGTCGATAAGACAAAAAGGCCACCTAAAGATTGGGAAAGAATTTTTATCAATCCTAAATGTGATAGGGAACTAATAACCAATATATACAAAGAGCTCAAGAAGCTGAACTCCAGAAATTCAAATAGCCCCATTAAAAAATGGGGTGCAGAGCTAAACAAAGAATTCTCAACTGAGGAATACCGAAGGGCTGAGAAGCACTTGAAAAAATGTTCAACATCCTTAGCTATAAGGGAAATGCAAATCAAAACACCCTGAGATTCCACCTCATACCAGTCAGAATGGCTAGGATCAAAAATTCAGGTGACAGCAGATGC
>NW_018393545.1:0-10303 GCF_900095145.1 Mus pahari | reverse complement strand
TTTCTTTCTTTCTTTCTTTCTTTCTTTCTTTCTTTCTTTCTTTCTTTCTTTCACCTCATCTGTCTCCCTCTTTCTCTGTGAAATTGCCAAGAGTCATCACTTTTTTGCCCCAGAATAGCCAAGATAGAATTAAATTTCCAGAATCCCCCAGAACAGTGAGAGTTAAATTTTCAGAAGCCATCAGCTTCTCACCTCCAGAACAGTAAGAGAGAGTTACAGGTCAGAGGCTATCAGTGTTTCTCCTTGTTTGGGTGCTGTGTACCACCTCATTACCTGACCTTGTTGGGGCAGAATCCNTGACAAAAGAAATCTTAACTAGGCATGGTAGTATACACCTTTAATCCCATGGTCTCACTATGTATCTTTGGTTGTCTTTGAATACTCTATGTAGACTAGGCCATCCTCACAGAGTTCTGCCTGCCTCTGCCTCCTGAGTGCTGAGCCCACACCATCACACCTGCAATTCTCACTTTTTAAAGTGACACTTTAAAGGGGATAACATTTGAAAGCAAAAATTTTTTTTAATATTTTTATTTTATTAGATATTTTCTTTATTTACATTTCAAATGTTATCCCGAAAATTCCCTATACCCTCCTCCCACCCTGCTCCACTACCCACCCACTCCCACCTCCTGTTCAAGGCATTCCCCTGTACTGGGGCATATAAAGTTTGCAAAGCCTAGGGACCTCTCTTCCAAATGATGGACAACTAGGCCATCTTTTGCTATACATGCAGCTAGAGACATGAGCTCTGGGGGTACTGGTTAGTTCACATTGCTGCTCCATCTATAGGGTTGGAAAGCAAAAATTTTAAGAATGCTGTGCCTATCAGTGTATGTGGAAATAATATTTAAGACAATTACAAATGGTAGATCTAAGGTTTTATGATCCTCTTAAAATGGTAAAGTAAGTCACACAAGGAGATATTGATAAGTAATAAAACTATATAGAGAAAAACATTGTAGATAAAGTGGAATAAAATATAAAACATCCAAATAAACTACAGGTAGATGGGAAATGGAAACCAAAAGACAAAAAAGAACAGGAAAGTAATGAAGCATCAGGCATAATTTCTGCTATTAATAAGTATATGGTATGTAATATAGTCTAAACAAGGATTAAACAAAGATTATAGGAATAGACTTTAAAAACCCAATTATAATGCAGTCTGTGAGGAAATAATTTTGAGCATAGTGTTCCTAGTAAGTTAAGAAGTAAAAGATAGGCCATTCTGGCATGTTTTAATAAAGGCTTGAATAGCTCAGATAAGTGGATGTTAGAGCAAATAACTCACTAGATACATCAAATAAGACATCAAGGGACATAACATTTCCTTGATACCAAATGATAGTGCTTCCAAACACATTGGATAAAGAAAATAGAACCTAAATATGAACTAAGCAAATCTTTGTCATTGATGTTCCACAACTCTCTAGGTATTTTTATAACTGTATATAAAATCAACAAGGATATAGAAACACTGCAGTACCAACAGTTTCCTACATGTGTGGACCACTGTGTGATACAATAGCAGAACACATTATTTTTTCAAGTACATTGGAACATTGGACAATTTAGGTAGTAGGTCCCAAAGGGTGACAAAGTACTTCTGCTGAGGTAGTTGAAGGGTCCTGGAAAAAACAAACTCATTTTTTTGAATGAGGACAAAGCTTTCCAAATACATGACCACTAGAAAGTTTTTGTGTGTTTGCCATTCTCAGAAACATCTGGTTATTGATGCATCTTTCCTGCTGAGATTTTCCAAGTGCCATGTTGTGTAAGGAATAAGGGTAACATTTTTTTCTACTTCCAAATCCTGCCCATCCCCCAAGGCTAGCTGGGATGGTTAGACTGCCACTGCTCTGTCAGTGGCCACAACTCATTTTTGTAGAACTTTTAAATTTTCATTCCAACAATAGCTCACATGGAACTGCTATTGTCAGTATGTTTGATTTTGTGCATGCCTTTTGGTAACAAAATTTGCATTCATCTACATCCTTTGAGGTGCCATAGAGCAAGAGACATTTTATTCCTCTTTTTTCCTAGAGACAATATAATAAGCCTAAATACTGCTGAGCGACATGGTTGAGGTTCACTAAAGTGTATGCTAAATCCGGGATTTTGAATTGACGAATGCCAGTGTGATCCTCATTTTAAAATCCTCGTATAACAGTCATGTTGCATTACCAGAAGTGGAGGGTAATTTCTGCTTGCCTTTGTCCAGATTCCTCTACCCATAAGTACATGCCACTCCACTCCATGCCTCAGGCAAGCAGGAAAAAAGAAGGGAGGTGTCATGCCCTGTGTGGCCAGCAGATGTCAGAAGGGAGGCATTGGTTATGAGAGGAGTAAATTTGGGAGAGGGGTCACTCCAGACTGAGCAAACAACTTCTGGGACAGAGGTTTCCACACACTTTCACCTGTGGAACAAGGTGCTTTACCACTATGCTCACAGCATGGCAAGAGCTTCCAAACACGTGGAGTAAAGGAAACACTATTCCATAGCTCTTACACTTTTTTTGATCTCACATTCCTTTTGTTTTTGAGGGCAGTTCTACTTCGGTAATACAGCCTCCTTTTCTAATCTCTTCTTGTTGTTTTCTATGGTGTCCACTCCATGAGTTACTAGTTTCAGATATTGTGCTTCCCAGTTTTGCATGCATGTTTGTTTTTAAAGATTCCAATAGTCAAAATTCTTAATTTTGTCCATGCATTTGCCTATCTTCTTTGACTATTGAATGTTGCTGTAAACAATGGCACTTAAGGTTCTGTGTAGGGCCCTCTTTCAGTTCTCTGGGTTATATATAAACATAGGAGTGGAATTTCTGGGTCATAGGTCAGTGGTTAACCCACCTTCCTATGCTCCCCCTAGAATTCAGGATGGGTGTCAGTGGATCTGAGTTTGCTTCTCAGTGTCTTCCCTTCTGTCTGGGAGCCTTTCCTCAGCAAATCACTGATATTTGAATCCTTGACTCAGGCTCTGCTCCAGAGAGCTCCAAATCCAGGATACTGCTGGGTGCAGAGAGATCTCCAGTAGAGTCTGAAATGAGGTCGGTCTTACTGGAGTTTGAGCAATATTTATTTAATATGCCACTTTTCTCTTGTTTCATAGTTTGTAATAAGACTTGTACTTAAAAGCCATGCTGTACTTATGCAGGGGGATCGTATACTATCAGAACCCCTTTCAAAGGAAGGGAATACTCATGTGTTCTCCATGTCCTTTAGGGTTTTTTCTTTAGTTATCTGTTTTTCTGAATGATCACTAGTCTTCCCAAAAATTCTTATTGTCTCCCAGTGTTTCCTTGTTATAAGGGACTACCTGCTTCATTATTAAAAAAAAATGAAAAGACGGATGAAAAGAAGAGACGCTAAAGAGAAGACTCAGTGGTTATGAGCTCTTGCCTTTCCAGAGTAATGGAGTTTACTGCTCAGCACCTACATCAGGTGGTTTACAACTGCCTGTAATTGCTGCTCCTCATGATCTGATACCTTCTTCTGGCCACAGCAGGGAGCCACAGCTATGAGTATATACTGCTCCCTCCAACATATACAGAGAATCAAAACCAAACCAACCAACCAAACAAAAAACCATTTTTATTTTGAAGAGGAAAAAGAAATGAGAAATTATCTCCAAGAAACTCACCAGGCCAGAGGAATACCCTGGCCTCCTATGTACCGTTAAATATGTCTTCAGTTACTTTCTTCATAGAACTATCTGTAGTTCATTGTTAAGGAGCACTGTTAAGTAAAACTAAGGGAGACACTTTGAATACAAAGACTGTATCATAGGAGTTTCCAGGCAAGGCTTTCTTATGCTGGGCTTGCTGTAGGTCCTTTAGTTGTCAAGTCCTGTATTGTCCCTCTCTCCACTTCCAGCATAGGCTTGTGCTCCTCAAACATCTTTCCATTCCCTAAGGGATTAGAGCTGAAGGCATTCCTACTTGTCCATCACACTTAGAGCAGGAACTCAGAAACCATGTTTGTAACATTAGAGACAAAGTTCAGGAAGTGGNNGCCAACCTTGACAAAACACCTGCAGCAAGTCAGGGACATACCAGGTGCTTTCCTGCCCAGGGACACTTTGTCCCCTGATAACTGAAATGGCTCAGAGTCACCAGCTATTAGACAGTCAAAATGACTTTATTTTCTCTGTCTGTAAAGTGGTAGATTTTGCAGTATCTTTGTGGTCTGTGTTTAGTCTTAATGAGAAAAACATCCTTTAAAACTGGTTCTGAGGTCATCTCCTGAACTTTCCGAATGGGTGCATTTCTATGAGACAACCAGTGGTAAGATATGGAAGGAGACACAGGAGACAACTCATGTGCTCTTGCTGTATCTATGGGATATTGGGACATAGTGGAAGGTTTCACAGATTCCAGGTCATTTTAGATGTCCATTTGCATTTTACCATTAACTTCAACATTAAGATTGGAGTATATTTTTGATCATCACTTCTTTCCATGGTGTGTTTGATACTGCTTTTGTGATCATTTATAACTATGGAAAGCTGAGGAACTAAAGCAAATGCAACTAAAGCCAGACTTGGTTTGGAACAGAATTTAAAGGAGCTCATAGCATTTCATAAAAAATCAGAATACAATAAAATCTTATTAATAAGGGGATTTTAAAGAAAAAATGTTAAGAATTATATTAGTGCATTATCGGGAATATCCAGAAATGCTGTGGTGATTAAAGAGGAGGCTCTGATGTTGGTCCTTTAGCACTGGGATTGTGGTATCCTGGGTGTGGCTTCCCACATCACCCTCCGCTGAACACACGAAGATCTTTCATTTTCATCAGCTCCCACACCCTTTTTTCATAGTGCATCTATTACTTTTGTCTTTGCATGTGGGCTTCAGGTATAAGAATGCTCATCTGCCTGGCTCCTCCAAGTCTCTCACAGTCTTTTCTGGTCTTTCATTACTCTTTCTGTCGAGGTCTCCTCTACTTTGGTAACCCAGTCTCCTTCACTTACTTCTCCAATTCTGTTCAATACATTCCATGCGTTCCTAGTTTCATATTTTTTACTTTCTGATTGTTATGTGTACACTTGTGTATGTGTGCTTTTTAAAGATTCCAATAGTTAAAATTCACATATTTTCATTTGTTTCTTTTATTATTATTATTATTATTATTTTCTTTACTTACATTACAAATGCTATCCTGAAAGTTCCCTATACTACCCCCCCCCGCCCCTGCTCCCATACCCACCCACTCCCACTACTTGGACAAATGGGACCTCATAAAATTGCAAAGCTTCTGTAAGGCAAAAGACACTGTCAACAAGACAAAAAGGCCACCAACAGATTGGGAAAGGATTTTTACCAATCCTAAATCTGATAGAGGACTAATATCCAATATATACAAAGAGCCCAAGAAGCTGGACTCCAGAAATTCAAAAAACCCCTTTAAAAAATGGGGTACAGAGCTAAGTAAAGAATTCTCAACTGAGGAATATCGAATGGCTGAGAAACACCTGAAAAAATGTTCAACATCCTTAGNCATCAGGGAAATGCAAATCAAAACAACCCTGAGATTCCATCTCANACCAGTCAGAATGGCTAAGATTAAAAATTCAGGTGACAGCAGATGCTGGCGAGGTTGTGGAGAAATAGGAACACTCCTCCATTGCTGGTGGGATTGCAAGCTTGTACAACCATTCTGGAAATCAGTCTGGTGATTCCTCAGAAAACTGGACATAGTACTACCGGAGGACCCAACAATACCTCTTCTGGGCATATACCTAGAAGATCTTCATTTGTTTCTTTATTTTCTTTCAAAAATTAAAATTATTTAAGTCCCTTTCTGAATTGTCCATGGATGTCTTTCTATTGCCTGTTTGTCTTTGGGGTTTTAGTAATTTGATATTTTTCAAAACATGCCATCTGACATATTTAAAAATTTCCTATATTAAAGTTGAGTTTAAGAAACTGAACTTAGCTGCCTGTGGAGATGGCTCAGTGGTTAAGAGTACTGACTGCTCTTCCAGAGGTCCTGAGTTCAATTCCCAGCAACCACATAATAGCTCACAACCATCTGTAATGAGATCTGATGCTCTATTCAGGTGTGTATGAAGACAGTCACAGTGTACTCACATATATAAAATATATAAATCTTTTTCCTAAAGGTTTATTTCCTAATTCCGTGCTATTGAGGGGTTTGTAAACAGGAGGAAAAAAATCTTTAGAATTTTTTTCTTTTTTTTATTAGATACTTTATTTACATTTCAAATGCTATCCCTAAAGTTCCCTATACCCTCTCCCTGCCCCTGCTCCCCTACACACCCACTCCCACTTCTTGGGCCTGGCATTCCCCTGTGCTGGGTCAAAAATATATAAATCTTAAAGAAAACACTATTAAGATATAGAAACTGAAGTTATGTCTGGATAGTTTCATGAAGTGATGCTGGCACCGTAGTTTGAAGGTAATGGAGGTGAGTTCAGTTAGAGCTTGAGAAGAGCCGTGGGAACTCTCCTCATGCATCTGTAAGAGCACTGTGCAGCCATAATAACCTTCCTTCTTTAACAACTCTAGGGGCCCAGTGGCTTTTCAGCTCCATGCCATCAATATACAGATCATTAGTCTAACTTCTCTATTGGTCCTTGACTTGTAAGTTTGAAAATTCAAGAGTTTCCAGGAAAATCCTCATTGTACTAGGATTTATCCAGGTATCCAGGTACTCACTGAGGACACACTCAGCAGACATTGGTGTCTCCTATGTGCTAGGCCCATATCCCCATAATGCAAAGAAATATGTTCTGTTATATAATATCCATTGTTTTCACAAGCACAGCAACAGAAGTAGAACTAGAGGTTTCATCGGGAGGCATCAGGGCTCAGATCTGGATTCAGGATGTTTTTCAACACTCCAGCCTCCAAAACATCTTCTTCCCTCAGTGACTGACAGCATGGAGGGCTGCAGTACTACTCAGTTCCTTACTATTCTACATATAGATTCTATAATCTACCTTTTCATTTTGCTTGCTGCAAGCTCTGCCTTACATGCCTTTTGAATTTCTTTAATATTTTCAAAACTGATTGTTATTCTTGAAATTAGCACACTGAATAATGGTCAAGATGAACTGAAATGATTCAATATTAATCAATGAAAGACATAATCAGTATTGTGATGAATCATGTTACATTTAGCTTCTACTTTCTCTTTGCATTAAAAATTAGAAAATTTGATATTGATTCTGACTTACATGTTAGAAAAATTGTAGGACTTTGAATATGAAGGTGAAATTACTGAGTGCTTACATCTTTCTCAGAAGATGGGTGAAGCTCACTTATGTAGCAATGTGTTTTTATCTGGGAGCATAAGGAAATCAATGTGGTGACAGTATGGTTAGCATAAACAGGTTCTGTAAAGTAGGACTCCCTCATGGTACTCCTTAACCACAGTTTTATTGAGTTAGGAAATTTGATGCATTTAAACTCAGGCTGTGTGTCCTGATTTACTAGAATTGTCATAAATCCTCACATATGCTCAGCATAATTAATTTGCCAAGTGACCTCAGAGATTTTCTACTTGAGGAAATATGACAGCCCTAAAACAAATCAAGGTTATATTCTGAGGTGTCAAACATAGGTTCCCTGTTCTATAAATTATAAATTCCAACTTCAAGGAAAATTTCATGTGAGTTTTAATTAACATAAGACATGTCAGAGATAAGTTACTTAGCATTATGATCACTGCTGAATAATGCAGACCCCTGGAGATTAGCATTACAACATAAAACAACATTGTTCCTCAAAAATGTCAGTAGAAAAATCTGTCATACCCACCTGTTACCAATGTGTCACTTGGAATGTCTTCAATTATACATTTCTCCTCTCATTCTCCAGCATAGAAATAAAAAGCAGCTGAAAATGAAAAGCTATAACATAAAAGAATTGTCTTAATTTCCATTTCTACAGCATTAGCTAATCTGAGGTCCCTTCTTGGAAATGGAACAGTTAAAAGTGATTGTTTATTAGGTGTTTGTACTTCACTGTAGTTTTTAAAAATTGATTTTTATGAGAATTGACATTTGGTGCCTACACCCAGGCAGATAAGTGCTGAAAACTCCAATGAACCAGATTTAAAAAACAAAAAACAAAAAACAAAAACCCTTACATTTTGGGGTATTTCCTGAGATGATGAAGAGTTCTTTTTTATCTTGTTTTAAAAGATGTTGTGATAGAGTGATCATTATTGCCATGGTATTCAGTTGGAGAAAACAATTCAATGTATCCTCTTAGAAAATATTCCCCCATCCAAGGCTCAGGGAAAAGTAAAGAAGAGGGTGGGAAAGATCTTGAGAGTCAAAGGATGAGGAAACTGGCTGTGAACATAAATCTTCTAGATCTAGCATAGGTAGATCATGAAGTTTTACTAATATGACCCACAAAATATGATCTGAAGAAGGATCACTGCACTGTGCATGGCAGCATGGAAGGAAGAAATCTTGCAAAGCTTCTAGCCTATACAACCATGTTCAGGAAAGGGTAAATCTGGGAATGGAGCATGTTGTCATAGTCAGGGAAGGGAACAAATATTGGCCAAGTACTACCAAATAATGAGCCATCAGAACAAAAATACATGCAATTTTACATGGTCTCTACAATTTATATTTCAAAATGTATATGTATATACAAATACATATATGTACTCAGTAAGTATTAATGAAATAAGAGGCCATGCACATTTTAGGAGTGTATAGAGGGGGTACAAGTGGTGTTCTGAACACAGGAAATTAAAGAAAAAACAATTAAATTATACCATAAAATAAACTAAAAAATAACAGTTAAAAATAAAAGCAACAAACAAAACTTTGAGAGAAAATGACACTGACTTTCAACAACTGATGTTCAGAAATAATAATGTGTATGTGGTTGTGTGTCTTTGTGTGTGTAATATTAAACCAAATAATCCTTAGTTACTCCTATATTCATAAGATTTATGAGGTTGTTCATCTAGAGTGATTTATATATTCACTGACTTCCCTGAACTTATTGTGAAAAAGGTCTTATGTGTGACTTTTTTTGCAATAACAATTTTTAATCCCTGAGTGAAACACATTCATTTCATAATGAAATGGTGTGTTTTCATATAAAGTTCAAGAGTCTTATACAGTAGGCACAGTGTGAACTCCATATTTCTGTTTATATATTGTAATCTTAGTATGTTACCTGATATTCTGAAGATTTCCATAGTACATTATGAAGCTATTATAAAATCTCAGGCCTCTGTGATGGATATCAACAATACCAACACTGTAACTATGCTCCACACTCTACTAACATTCAATCTTGTTTCACTTTTCAAATCAGGCCTTCTATTGCATCAGTAATCTCTGATATTCTAAATCCCAACCAAGGCAATTTAACTTTTTGCTGATGTCTTAGATTCAGTTGCTGTAACAAAACACCATGGTCAAAAGAACCATGTGATAAAAGTCTTATTTCCCTATGTACTTTGGTCACAGTTAATAGAATGAAGTCAAGACAAGAACTTGGATGCAGACATTCAATGAGAGCACATGAAATAATGCTGATTACTGGCTTCATGTCCATGCTCTCTACAGACCTTTCTTATAACTCCCAGAACAATTTACCTAGAGGTGGCACTGTCACAAGCAGTAGGGTCACCTTATATTAAACATTAATTAGGAACATTGCTTACACACATACCTACAGGTCAAAGTGATGGTAGCCATTCATCAACTAAGATTCCCTATTCTCAATGTTTAGGTTTATGTACACATGAATGAGACCATTTTCTACTAAGTTATTAATTGACATTACGTTAGGCAGTGCTGTGCTGTCCTACATTGGAAGAACTAACTTGGTATTTTACTCAAACTTTTTGTATGATTTAGTAGTACTTTTGTTAAGACAAAGCAAAAAGATGTTGAGTACCATCTAACGTTTAAAAATTACTAAAGATTCAAGAATGCAATTTATCTTTGTACTTCTGCAGAAAATTTGAATCTAGTCCAACTAAGATAACATAACATTTTGGGAGAAAGATGCATCCTAGCAAGCCTGCACTAGAAGCCAAGATGGAGAAAACCTCCACAACCACCATGACTGTTCCCTTGGTGCTGTGGTAGACAGGGAGGAAAGTGATCCAGACACTGCAGAACACCAGCATGCTGAATGTTAGGAATTTGGCTTCATTGAATCTGTCAGGAAGGCTCCTAGCCAAGAAAGCCACAGTGAAGCTCCCCAGAGCCAAGGAGCCCAAGTATCCCAGAACAAAGTGGAAGGCGATGACTGAGCCTTTGTTGCAAATAATGATGGTCTTTCCATGTTCAGA
>NW_018393544.1:35638-37019 GCF_900095145.1 Mus pahari | reverse complement strand
TGATCTGAAAACTCAATATTATCTTTGATCTTGATGTTTTGGACATTCAAGAGTCTTGCTTAAATCTCATTATCTACAGACAGAATATTGAGTGACAAGCTCAGGAAATGCCCATGAAGGTCATGTTCGCTGTGACTATCTAGTGACTCCCATATTGCTTTAGTTTATAGATATCTCCATCTGATCACAATCTTTGGCTCTGGGAATCAACCTCTCTATGCTGGATGTAGGTCATCACAATGCCTCTGAATTATTTTCGATGTAGGCCATCACAATGCCTCTGGATTATTTTCGATGTAGGTCATCACAATGCCTCTGGATTATTTTGGATGTAGGTCATCACAATGCCTCTGGATTATTTTGTAATGGCATCTAATATATACATGCTTTTTAGCCGTTTTAACAATATCTAGAAGCATTCTACATAGCTCTTGAACATCATATTATTTGATGTTTCCAAGTCAAGTGATTGGTAATCCTTACTGGCCATGGGCTTATCATTGTGTGGTAGCTCTTAGAAAATTCACTGTAGCCCCAAGTAATGCTTCTTGATAAATTACCATCCACTGCTGGTATGATATGCACAGCTTTTGATATATAGCCTTTGACCTGTGGAAAAAGAATAAAGTCTATAGCAGGTTTATACTGTAATATGTTGGCCAGCATGCTATTCTTTTAGCCAACACAAGCCTGTGTGTGCTTACTTGAGACTCAAAAAAATCCGTGGGGGAGAACCTGCCTATCCAAAAATGTCAACTAAAACTCAGATGTCCTCTAGAAAACCTTCCTCAGGACCAGTCACTTTAGTCCAGGCTATAAAAGTTGAGAATACACAGTGCTTTTTCCTTATGGAAGAACCAATTCCCAACACAAGGAGTGAGGGAGTGCTGTCATCTCTGTACAGCATTACCTTCAGCATCACATGTGTGTGATGTGGAGTAGTATCAACACTGTCCTGTAGAAAGAATATGATGTTTTTTGGTATAGTCTGTCTAAACACATCAATATAGTCTTCCATCCCAGATGGCTCAGCTTATGAAGACAGCTGAGGATTCAGGCAGCTACCCAAAGTCCCTAACAATGGAACTGTGCTTACCAGTTCCTTCCTGTTGTACACCTGATTGGGGCCACTTGTTGGTGGGTGTCAAGGTTCTGTGTAACTCTTGTCTTTGGTTTTCTCTATCTCAAGCTAATTTCTGATGCTCTCTTTTCCCTTGCAATAGTGAGCCTACAGACTCGTGCTTCAGATTCTGGCTGCATCTCCTAGAGTACTGTTGGGGCTTGCGTCACTGTTGAGTTCACTTCTAAAGGAGGTGCCTTTTTCTGAGGAGGCCTTGATCCTAGAGTGTAGACTGTTGTGTTCAAGTTGTCTGTGCCTTTC
>NW_018393544.1:0-33963 GCF_900095145.1 Mus pahari | reverse complement strand
TGCAGTTCACCTTTCTGTAAAGTTGTACATGGCTTCTCACAATGCTATTCCATTTGATACTATCAGCAATGTCTGAAGGTCCTCATTTCTCCCAACCTTCCTTGAGGCTGATTTTCACTCAGATCAAATCATTTTGAATAACAGCAGTTACAGAGTGCTACAGACAGGACACAGGGTAAGTGATAGTCTTACCATGAGCTGAAGGGTCTGCTGGAGCAGTCCTGTTATTGTAGCTCAGCATAGCTTTGGGACTTCTGGATGCAGAAGTCCAAGCAACTCAGTCTCTCAAATAATAAAACACAGGCCAAACTCCAAGGCTAATTTCAACTGAGCCCAGGTCTGCAAAGCTGAAAAGAAAATGGCAGGAAGCAAGGAGGAAAACAATCCAGGATGCTGAGAAGACACAGTGAGCCCCACGCCCTTCCACTGGACAGTCACTATCACCAAGAGCAGAGAAGACACATAAACACTTAGGCAGTGCTTCCTCTTCCTCAGCCACTGTCCTTTGCTTTCCTCTCACAGATATCCATGCACACATACATTTTTACCTCTACAAATATTTGAAAATCTGACTTTATAGCAGTTCTTATGTCTACCCATTGTAGGGAGTTAGGTGAACATGCAGAATGATGGGCTGCTATATTTGATGATTCATGGTTGTCAAGTGAACGGAAAGAGTTCTTTGCTGATCAACATTGGTCTCTATCAACTTTCAGATATTTCACAAGCAATTGAACATACATATGTATGCATGCCTGCCCACATAAACAGACATACTTGCACATATGCACACATACTTGTGTATACAGGCAACCATACCATAAACTCCTACACAAGCATGAACCACTAAACATGCACACAACATGGTCATAATCATGCTTACCCACATCTGGGGTCACACACGCGTGCACACACACACACACACACACACACACACATGCACGAGAGAGAGAGAGAGAGAGAGAGAGAGAGAGAGAGAAAGAAAGAGAGAGAGAGAGAGACAGACAGACAGACAGACAGACAGTGAGACAGTGAGACAGAGAGAGAAATACAGAGAGACAGAGAGAGCAGAGAAAAGATTGCTGTGGTGCAGCAGCTTTTCTGCTGAATGAGGAGGTAGGGGGACCTATATTGTGTACAAAGCTCTTAGACTCAGCCAGGATCTGCTCCCTTGGCCTATATTTATTTCCTTATCCATGAACACTTCCTATGCAGAATCTCACTGATCTTATAGGTCAGTTAAAACCACTACACAGCTAAGCTGGGCCACATAAGAACAAGTTCCTGCAGTATGAAATATTTTATGTGCCTATCCCTTTAAATGCTCTTCAGTGACAGTTGGCTCTTAGACTTCTGGGAACAGAAGAAGGTATAAAGTCCAGCAGAGGCTGAGAGGGAGGGGAGTAGTGAGAAAGGAGAGGGAGAGACTAGGAGGAGAAGTAGGGTTCAGCAGACAGAAGAGCATGTCAGCGAAGAAGAAAGAAGATATTGAGCAGGGCTAGAGCAGAGTAGAGAAGATATTTTGAAGAGTGAAACTAAGTGACAGTTGAAAATGAAGTGGGCTAGCTGACTGAGAAGACAGTTGGTGACAGTTTATCCAGGAGAAGCTGAGCAGAGCCAGAGTAGATGTTGTTAGGAGACAGACAAAAGAAGAACCCATGAAAAACCCTCAAATGAAGGAGCTATATAAGTTTATAGAGACAAAGAGTTATAAATCAAAAAGCAACATTTTTACCCCCCCCCAAAAAAAAAAATCTGGCAACCATTGTGGAATCTGTCTGAAGGAAGAAAAACAAAATAAAACACAACAACAAAACTGAAACAAACCCACCATACAGTAAATGACATTTGCCACCATTGTGGTTAGGCAGAACAAGAGGCTTTATTTCAAGTAAGATAGAAGAACAGAAAAGGGATGGATATTTTGCTTGAAGAGACTGACAGGGTGTTTACAGGAGCTGTTGTTGGAACACTCCCTCCATGGATTGTAGCAGCCTTTTTTTTCTTGCTTTTCCTTTTTTTGATCTAATTTGTTTTTTATTTTTAAAATATCCTGTTTCAGTTTTCATGTATTTTCAACATTATTTTTTCTTTTTTTTTTTTACTTCAAATTTTATCCACCCCCCCCACCCAATTCACCTTCCAAATGTTCCGTGTCTCATACTGCCTCCCCACCCACCTGTCTCCATGTGAATCTCCACACCCCCACCCTACCTGACCTCTAAACTCCCTGGGGCTTCCCGTCTCTTGAGGGCTCGGTATGTCATCTGTGAATGAACACAGACCCGGCAGTACTCTATTGTATGTGTGTTGGGGGCCTCACATCACCTGATGTATGCCACCTGTTTTTTGGTCCAGTGTTTTAGATGTCTTGGGGATCCAGATTAACTGAGGCTGCTGGTCCTCCTACAGGACTGCCCTTCTCCTCAGCTTCTTTCAGCCTTCCCTGATTCAACACCAGGGGTCAGCTCCTTCTGTCCATTGGTTGGATGCAAATATCTGCATGTGATTCTTTCAGCTGCTTGATGGGTCTTTTTGGGGGGGGCAAGTCATGATATGTCCCTTTTTGTGAGCGCTCCATAGCCTTAGTACTAGTGTGAGGCCTTAGGACCCCCCCCCCTTGAGCTGGATCCCACTTTTCACATGTCCCTGGAACTTCTTTTCCTCGGGCTCCTCTCCATTTCCATCCCTGTAATTCTTTCAGACAGGAACAATGATAGGGCAGAGTTGTGACTGTGGGATGGCAACCCACCCCTCACTTGATGTTCCATCTTCCTGCTGGACGTGGGCTCTATATGTTCCCTCTCTCTACTGTCAGGCATTTCATCTAAGGTCTCTCCCTTTGAGACCTGAGAGTCTCTCACCTCCCAGGTCTCTGGTGCATTCTGGAGGGTCCTCCCAAACTCTTACCTCTGGACAAGCTTTCACTGATTTCCTTTTTACCAAGATTGATCTCAGCAGTAAATAAGTCTATATCATACCCTTATACAAGTTTTTTTAGAGACCCTAGAATTCAAAAGTGAATATGTAAAGTGTAATAAAAAGTCATAAGATCACTAAAGACACAGGCAACACCCATAGATGCGCAGATAAAGAATATGAATAATACTGGTTCTAACCTATTATACCTTGCTAATATAATAGGTCAAGCTATAGCTAGAGGTCTCCTATATCAAAAGGCCTGGTGCTTTAATTGTGGGAAATATGGACATTTGAAAGAAATTTGAGAACAAGGCATCTCTAAGTGCAATGGTCTTTCAAAATACTATTCAGAAGGCCCAGACTTCCAGAAGGGTACAGATTATGTGGCAAGGGTTACCATTGGACCAATGAACATAGGTCTAAGAGAGATAACCAAGGCAATTTCTTGCCATTGGGAAACTATATGGGGAGAGGACCTACCTTGGACTGTGCAGCAATATGTATGAGCAGTTTCTCTCTTGTCAGTCAAATACCAAACGGGTAGAAAAATCTGGTAAACAGTTGTTGACAATCAGAGGCCAAAATCAAATTTACAAGGGAATGACATTGATATAGGTTTGGTGGTGGCTGCAGAAGCTGATATAACTATTTTACACATACAAAAAAAGGATTTGGAATGGCTACTTGAACAGGTTTATATCTAATTTCTAGGAATTACAATGTCTCAGATTTTTAAAAATGTGTGTGGGGGCTTCAATGTGTGGAATAGGAAAGTCAAGTAGGAAAATTTAGGCCTTATGTGCCTGAAGTAGCCTTAAATGTGTGGGGTCAAGATCTATTACATCAGTGAGGAACTCAGACTAATACTACCTCAATACCAAAGACAATCCCTAAAATAAGGGGTGAGATGGAAGATGCTCCAGTGGAAGGTATTAAAAACATTTTCCAGACAAAAACCCAGATTGTGCAGGTTGTCCATAACCAGGACATAGCAGGGATTAACATTCAAAATTTATAAGGGGGGCCACCTCTGAAATTATACCAATGTTCCTACCCTTAAAATGTTTGAGCAACAAACCTGTGGATAGAGCAGTGGCCCTTATCTAAAGAAAAATTTCTGACATTTGAGCAACTGGTACAAGAGCAGATGGAGGCTCAACATATAGAATAGTTTAACAGCCCATGAAATTTCCCCTGCAATTATTATAAAAAAGAAATTGGGGAAATGGAGAATGTTAACAGATTTGAGAGCTGTGGATGGAGTAACCCAATCAATGGGTCCATTGCAGAATGACCTTGCTTTACCTCCTTTACAGCCTAAGGCATGGCCTGTAATAGTAAGTGATTTAATAGAATGCCCTTTTCTCACTATCACATTGAAAGAACAGGATAAGGAAAAATTTGCCTTCACAGTGTCTACATGTAATAAATAATACTCAATCTTATAAAATGATATCAATGTGGAAAATTCTTCAGCAAGGAATGTTGTATGTGTGTGTTAAATGTTTTTTTCCAAAAAAAAACCCAATTTTTATTATTTTCTTCATTTACATTTCAAATGCTGTGCTGAAAGTCCCCTATACCCTTCCCCTGCCCTGCTCCCCAACCTACCCACTCCTGCTTCCTGGCCCTGACATTTCCCTATACTGGGCATATAATTTTCACAAGACCAAGGGCCTCTCCTCCCAGTGATGGCAGAGCCCTTTTTCCTTGTGCTCACCTTTGTGACAAATTGAAATCATGTGGGGAATTTATAAAGCCCCTTCCCTGGAAGTACTGGTCATGTCCTCTGGGCATTCCTGTAGCGATAGGAACCCATTATTGAGAATCCCTGCTCTGAAAACAGGAGAAATATCATCAAGGGAATCTGGTGGACATAGGTTTCTGGTAGAGACTCCTAGGAACTTCTTAGAGAGCTGGTCTCTTCCTTCAGTCCCACTGAGAGCTCATCCAGGCCAGCTCCCTCCCCCCCCTTCTTCTTTTGGCCTGGGGCTAGGATAATAACCTTAGTAAGCACTAGGAGGACCAGCACAAAGGAGCCAGGATTTGGCGTCTCCTAAAGAGCAGTTCTGGATGCAGCCTGATTTAATCTGATCCTTGAATCCTGCATTCATGAGGTTCGCCCTACCTCAGGCGAACTTTGAGTTCTACATGCTCAATATACAACATTAGAAGTGCCACCCTCAGGAAATGCACCAGGAGATAAGAGACTTTAGATAAGTGCAAGGAGCTGATTGAAGAGAATGAATCCTATTAGTGACTGACATGACTGTGACCCCAGGAATTGGCATGGAATGCTTCTTCGTTTCTCTGTTTTTGAACCAAAGTGATGGCTCTGGTTCTATACTGTCTGCCTCTTAGGAAAAGGCTTGCCCTGAGACTTAGACTTGTCCCTCTTGGATTCAGTTTTCCTGAGTGTGAAACATCTGCTAGCCCCTCCAAGCATTGTCCTGCCCAACTCTGGAGCCTTTAGAAAGAAAAGGGGGTACATTATGAGGTGAAATCTTTAGGCCCTATCTTGAACCCCCAACTCCCAGGATCTGGAGGTATACACACATGCACACACACACACACACACACACACACACACACACACACACACACACTTAGAATTCCCAATGAATATAGGAACATGGCCAGACCAGTGCCTGAGAAGCCCTAGTATCCATGCCTATCCCCTGGACCTCCGTAATTTTCCTAACTGTCACCAAGGCCATCTTCAGCTCCTCAACAGCACCCTCCCCATATTATGCTAATTTTAGGTGAAATGTTTAAACAAAAGACACCAATTCCTGAATAGGAAAACCCACCAATCCCTGAAATTCCAACAGAAACCCTCTAATCCCTGACCACTAAAACTTATCAATCCCTGAATAGGAAAATTTACTAATCTCTGAGCTCCCCCAAGCTAAGGACTTGAAATCACACCAATCCTCATTCTGCAAATTTCCACCCTAAGGAGCTCCCTTCCCCACTTTTAGGACCCTGTATAGGCACTGCGCTGTGTCCAGTTCTTGGTGTCTTCTCCCTCCTAGTATCATAGGCAGTCACTCCTGGATTCTTCCATTCATACGCTGGACCTTCTAATTAATCTCTTATCAGATAATGCTGCCCGGTGTGACTGACTCATCAGACGATAAGAAGCAATGACTAGAAGCAGGGAAGACATGAAGAGGAGGGGCATGGCTGAGGCTCTTCATTTCAGTGACAGGGGGACTGCAATGGGAGTGAGGCATATATCTAGCTATGGTGAATGTGAACAGGGACATAACTGAGGAGCCCAGCTTGAAGATAGCTTTCCTGCTCTTTCAGGGATTCACTGTGTCTCTAGCACTCCCTCATCCTCAGCTTCTTTTAGGGACCCAGCATAGTCTTTCCTGGCCCTGTGCCATCAACTATGCAAGTTCACTTGCATTTATCTACCTACAGCGTCTGGCGGGAAGGCATCACCCCAACCCTCCGCCATCACTGAGCAGGAGCAGCAGATGAAGTTGGAGAAACTAAAAAGGGATCTCCATAAGGTGACAAATGAGAGGAATGAACTTCATGCAATCCTGGCCCATTGCACCAATAAGGATTTGCACAACAGGCAGTCATTATCCCCAGCTCCCTGTTGGCTGTCTTGATCCCTTTCTGTTAAGTCAGCTTTCCTCGTGTCACAGAAGGCTGCACGTCCAGGGTGCCCTCACACCCTAACTAACTTTCCTATGCACCTCTTAAAGGCAGAACTTGAACCCCAGTTAGGAGTGAGATGGGAACACAAACTATTTTTGCTTCCTTCAAATGAAAAGTAGAGCCTGTCGTCTGAGTCACAGTTTGGGGATAAGGGCAGTAGTGTGTGAGCTGTCATCATGCCTGTTATGAGGCCTTGACAGCTATTGGCTTATGCAAGATGCTAGGGGCCGTGAATTTTTGGTGACTCTTTTTTACTATTTTCACTGTAGTTGTGTGGGGTCTGATTGGCCCTGCTAGTCGCTGAGGGGCCTGGTCCTACTTGGTTCCCCTCGGTGTGTGACTGAATGGCCTGGAGATCATCCCTGCTCTTTCCTGGCTTTGTTCATTATTCTCTGAGACAATAAACAATGCTCCTCAGCTCAGCTGGAGAGATTCTCCTGTCTTAGGGTTTCCATTACTGTGAAAAGACACTATGATCAAGGCCACTCTTATAAAGGAAAACATTTAATTGGAGCTGATTTACAGATTCAGAGGTTAAGTCCATTTTCATGGCAGGAAGCATGGCAGCATCCAGGCAAGCATGGTGCTAGAGGAGATGAGAATTCTGTCCTATTTGGAAGGCAAACAAGAGAAGACTCAGCATCCTCAGGCAGCTAGGAAGAGGGTCTCAAAGCCCACCCCCACAGTGACAGACTGTCTCCAACAAAGCCACACCTACTCCAACACTCCTAATAGTACCACTCCCTGGGCCCCAATGGCTTTTTCAAACACTTGTGTCTATGGGAGTCATACATAGCCATATCATAATGCAAAGTGCATTTAGTCCAACTTAAAAACATTTCTCCATAGTCTATAACAGTCTCAACAATGTGAAGTGTCCAAAATTCAAAGTCTCTTCTAAGATTTATCCAATCACTTATCTGTAATCCCCTATACAATCAAAATAAAAAGGCAGATCTCATAGGATATACATTACCATTCCAAAACATCATAGTGAGGAAATGCTGAACCAATGCAAGTTCAAAACCCAGCAGGACAAACTGCAGACTCTATCTCCACATCTGATGTGAAAATGCTCTTCAGATTTTCAACTCCTTTCTCCTTTTTAACTAAAGCAACATTCTTTGTGGTCAGTTCCACTCTTTATAAGCAGCCTTCCTCAGCAGGTTTCCTATCCCTCTGACATCTCTAATATCTTGGGGGTTTCAAGGCAACTTCAACCTTATAGCTTCTTGTTCCAGTGCCTGGGATTTACATACGATCTTCTGTGCTCTTCCAAAAGACTTGTGTTACTTCTCCAGCTCTGTGTTCTGTAGCTCTTTAGGCTCTGACCCTATTTCACTGCTGCTACTTGTTTGGGTAGTCATCCCATGATACTGGCATCTAGTAATATGCTGAGATCTTCCTCTGCAACCGGACTTCACCCTTCATGGTGCCAAGCCTCAACTTCTTTGCATGATCCCTTCAGTCCTGGGCCATTAACTGCAACTGAGACTGCACCTTCACCAATGGCCTTTCCTGGCCACTCACAATGCCAAGCATCAGTTTCTCTCTGTGACCTCTTCATGCCTTCAAATCCAGTACCACCTGGGTGACTCTTACATATTACCAAGTCCAGCTAAACACAAGGAACAACCTTGGCTCTCTCTGGAACACAGCTTCTTTGTGCTCTCAGAAAATGCTTCCCAGAAGATTTCACCTCAGTGATGTTGATCTCTTCTTAATCACTGTTAATTTATTAGATCCAGCTAACTAGCATCAGTTTCTACTCTTGACTCTTAAGCTAGAGATACATGGCTAAAGCTGCCACATTCTGCTTGCCAGAGAGAGCTGGAATATAGCCCCCTTGTTCTTTAACATTATCGCCTGCTTTCTGTTTTCCAACTCTTTCACTGCCTAAGCTTGGCTGTCCTGGAACTTACTTTGTACATTGACCTCGAACTCAGAGGTCTGCATGGTTCTGTCTGTTGAATGCTGGGATTAATAGCATGAACCACTGTGCATAGACTTAAACTTTTCTTTACCTTGAACTTCCTCTGTACCAGGCCGGCCTTTAACTCAGAGATCTGCTTGCTTCTGTCTCTTGGGATTAAAAGCATGTGCCACCTTGCCTGAACCTAAGCTTTTTTCATTAAAGATCTTAACCAAGATGAAAACCAAGAATAGCCATCACAATCTATCTCTTGTCAATTTGAGATATAATTGTATCTCTTTTTGTCCAAATAAAACAATAACCAGGATATAATAACATCTAACACGATATAACTCCCCCTTGTACAACAAATTTATCTGGGTGGGATCTTGCCTTATTATCATCACTCCCATAATTCCTATTATCCTTGGAAACAGGATGTGGCTTCATTCTACTTCCTGGTGCCCCTTTACTCTTTCAACTCTACATTTTGTATTTTCCTTCCTAAGCTTGCTACATTTGATCAAACTGCTCTTTATGAGAGTATACTAGAGGAAAAGTCTATGGTGGGCTTTTTTGAGACATCCTCTGTCAAAGCAATTAGTTTGAATTTCTTCACCTTAGCCTCAGGCAGATTTTTCGTACAAGGGTGAAAAGCAACCACAGTTCCCACCAAAATATAAGAACACTCTCTAGGCAGTATATTGATATCAAAAAAGCTTGAGGGGGACCCCCAGAGTTCAATTCACCATCAGCATCAATGTATTCCATATTCTTTCTAAGATGACCTATTAAGTCCTATTTAAAGCATTCCATGCCTTTCCAAATTCCAAGTCCCCAAATCCACATTCTTCTAATCAAAATACAGTCTGGCCTGTCACAGTAATACTCCCCAGTCTCTGGTACCATCTTCTGTCTTAGGCTTTCCACTGCCATGAAGAGACACCATGACCAAATCAACCCTTACAAAGGACAACATTTAATTGGGGCTAGCTTACAAAATCAAAGGTTCAGTCTATTATTATCATGGTGGGAAGCATGGCGGTGTCCAGTCAAGCATGGTGGTAGAGGAGCTGAGAGTTCTACTTCTTGTCCATAAGGCAAACAGGTGAAGACTAAACATCCTCAGGCAGCCAGAAGGAGGGTCTCAAAGCCCACCCCCACACAGTGACACACTTCCTCCAACAAAGCCACACCTTTTCTAACAAACGCCCATCTCCTAATAGTTCCACTAACTGGGCCAAGCATATTCAAACCATCACACCTTCCCCAGGAGCCGCAATCTCTGGATACCCTTCCCCTGGGACACTCTCCTGCTTCAAAGCTGTGTAGATCCTAGGCTTCCAAGGCCCAGGACCCTTCCCATCCCAGCAGAAAGGCCAAGATTTTGCTGTTGTGAATCAAATAGACTCTCTTTGGTGCCTGTGTTTCCCTGCCTTTGGAGGGATTGAACTGCACTAGGACTCTTTCTCTCATCTCCAGTTAGCCTGCAGCACACTCACCTTCCAGCTCACCTATAGCTCAACACCCAATACACTAGCTCTAATTAGGTAAGCTCCCCTCTAGTTGGCGTAAACACTTCCCAGAGTCCAAGAAAGTGACTGTTGAGAATCTATCTCTGGTATTCTTAGAGGTGGAAGTACCACCAGCCAAGTCCTTTAAAGCTATGGCTGGTTGTCTACAGCTGATTCCATTGCCCCTGTTCTTCCCACCACCACCACCACCACCACTGGAGCTGCAACCTTGCAGCTCCTTAGGCCCTACTGGGTCATTGCACCCCTACCTGACCTCTTCACCTGACCTTATCCCACCAGTCTTAGAGCTATATATAACCTTGCAGTTTCTTTAGTCCCTCCTAGGCCATGACCACCTCTCCTGCCTTTTTCACCTGACCTTGTGCTACCAGATTTGGAGCTACAATTTTGAAATTCCTTAGGCTCTACTGGGTCATTGCATCCCTACCTGCTCTTCTTGAACTTTCACTTCAGAGCTGCCTATAATTGCATAGCTTCTCTTGGCTCATTTGGCTTTTGGGACCTCTTTCCCTGACGCTTTCCTGTGGATTTGACCCCCCTTAGAGATATTTTTTGCCTTTATGCATCTACCATTCTAGGTTTAGTCAGGGTCTCTGCTCCAGACATAGGCTAAGCTCTGACCCCCACTGAGTATGTGATGAACCACTGAACATCTTGTCTTACTCTCAGCATTCATGGGTTCTGTCTTTGGGTTCTCTGCTTTCAGGCTCCTCACTAAAAGTTCTGGTACCAGATACCTGACACTGAGTCTCTCTGAGCTTAGCCAAGCTCATCTCTGACTCCTGTTGAGTGTGTGATATCCCACTGAATGGTTTGTGTCATTCCTTCTCTTTCTTATCCATGTGAATGGTGTCTTCTATACCTTGTCATTCACTCTTGGGATGCCTTTTAGAAAACCTCCAGCCTCTCCACCTGGCACCTGACCTGAGGGGACTCAAATTTACTTGTCCTTAATAGCCCATAAATGATCAATCAAAATAGCCTCAAAACAGTACCCTAGGTCCACCCTAGATCTCAATATTACTTGGGACCTTTACAAATACTGTCAGTGATCAGGGAATTTGAGATTTCCTAAGTACAAGCCTTCTCTTGTCCCTGATTTTAAGCCCTTTCCCTGCTCTTTCTGTACCCACACTCAGTTCCTTTTAGCTACAGAGCCTGAACAATATGATTCCTTCACTATTTTCAATCCAGCTATGAACCTCCCCAAGACTGGACTAAATCCACAGCTCACTCTCCTTCTGCACTCCTTCAGTTTCCCTTTCTCCTTCTTCAGCAACAGGTTGCCCAAATAAGCTCTCCCTGGGACCCACTTTTAGCACACCATCAGCCAGCCCTTAGTTTTCCTGCTACTAGCTCTTGCTCTTCAAAAGAACCTCTTTTACCTCCCTGTATCTAGCTTAAGCCAGCTATTGCTCTCCCTTTGCAGGAACTTTTAGGACTGGATGGCTTGGACAGAGTCCATGCTGAGTTCATTATGCAAACTCAAATAGATCAGGGATTGGGGTCCTATGCCGCTAGTTACTCCACCATTTTAAAGCAATTCCAATATGTTGCCCAGTCTTATGATCTCATGTTTCATGATATCCATACAATCCTTACAATATTCTTCCTGAGGAGCACAGGAAAGTCTGGGATCAAGCTAGGGCACATGCAGATAAAGTCCACCAAACTGACAGTGCCCACCTACTGGGACCAAGGCAATCTCCCAGCCAGAACCCTGAATGGGATTAAAACACCCTAAGGGAAGTCAAGCTAAAGATCAGTTCACAACTTGTCTACTGGTTGGGAGTTTGTAAGGCCTCCCTTAAAGCAGTAAATTATGAACATGTATGAGAACTCATCCAGGACAAACAACAACTTACCTTAATTCCCAGAGCCCCTTACCAAGACCTTCTGACAATATACCAATCTGGATCCTGAGACTCCAGATGGAAGGCGACTCCTTATGACATACTACTTCTCTGAGTTTCTCTGATATAAGGGTCAACTTAAACATCTAGAGAAAGGATCCCTGATTCCACTCACAGAAATTTTAACTGTGTCTTTTAAGGTATACCATAGGAGCAATTAAAAAGCCTCAAGATGCCTGATGGCTTTTCAGCTGACCTCAGCAACTGCTTATGCTCCCATGTCTCCAAAAGCCTGAAAAACTCCTGGTCCTTGTTTTAAGTATGATCAGGAAGGACACTGTACCTGACCCTGTACAAGACCTCATAAGCCATTGCAACTATATCCAAGGTGCCATCAAGCAGGATATTGGACTACTGACTATCCTCATGACCCTTTAGATATAAGGGCATCAGACTCAGAAGCCCCTACAGCCAATCTCCTAGGTCTCACCATGGACAACTGAGGGGACCCAGGCATCTTTGGTCTGACCACTACCATCTCCAACAAGGAGCCTTGGGTAGCCATCACAGTATCAGGGTGTTCAATCTCATTCTTTCTGGATTCTGGGGCTACCTGCTCAGTCATGATGGTAAATTTTGCAATAACACTCATCACTGCTACCAATTTGCGACTATCAAAATTCAACTCTCTCAACCCCTGTGTATAGATACATAAAAGGAAGTGGGCCAATGTTCCTAAAAGGACCTTACATCACTTACATCAGTCCTCTTAGACAATACTGACCCCATCTCTCTATAATACCATTTGTTATTTCAGACCTGAATAATTAATGAAAAATAATTGAATGATGCTGTACCTGACTGCTTTGGAGAATGTTAGGCCAAAGTCACATCCACCATCCATGGCCTTGTGTGTTGGCTTATTAGATTTTTTTCACCTCTCTGCTCATTAATTATTTCAGGTCAAACATTACAACCACCCTATGTCTTGTCCACATTTCTTGCTTTGGTATTGCGGACTGCTTTAATTCCTCAGGGGCACACTTCTGGGCACAGTAGATCCTGCAGACTGTAATAATACCATGACCCTTAACAACAGCAGCTAGCCACTGTGCCCAAGTGTTCACAATGTTTCTATTCTCTGCAGCATTCAATTCTACCACTGCCTACCCACTGAGTGGTCTGGGACATGTGCCCTGGTGTTCCTTTTTCCAAAGCTAGGGGTGGTACCTGGTGAAGAACCTTTGCCAGCTCATATCACAGGGTTTACAGCATAGATTCATAATAAATGAGCACCTCAAATCCTGCCTTTCCTTGCCTTCCTGGGTGTATCTGCTGATGTTGTCACTGGGAAGACAGGACTGATTATTTCTCTAGCTATTTACCATCACTTTTCCTCTCCTTCATCAAGGATGTCTAATGGGTGGAACAGGTCATCCTCACTCTCCAGGGCCAAATACACTCACTGGCAGCTCTGGTTCTGCAAAATCAGCAAGGATTAGATTTGTAGCAGCAGTAGATGTAGTAGTAGTAGTAGTAGTAGTAGTAGTAGGAGGAGGAGGAGGAGGAGGAGGAGAGAGAGGGGGGGAGGGTCTTCGGCAGGAACAAATGTTGCTGTAGTAGCAACTATTCAGGCATAGTAAAAGATAAAATCCTACAACTCCAGATGGATCTCGAAAACAGAAAACAGTTTGAATCCTCTGGCCAGTGTGTCATTATTAATAAATCTAATATGGAATTGGATACTACACTTCCTCTTCCCCCTTTTTCTTCTTTTCTTAATCCTACTAATCACAGCCTGCCCCATAAACTTCTTGTTTAGACTCCTTCAATACAAGATCCAAATGATTTTTAACTAGAGTTTTTAATCAATTATTATTACAGGATTACTGGCCCTTAACTTTGAAGCCAGATTCTGCAACAACTGGTATACCCCATAAGTGAAGACTGAATGTGCTCCACAGACTTCAAACTCGCAGATCAGTGGGAGAGCTGAAGGAGGATGGGAACTCTACAAACACATTCAGCAAAAAATGTTCTACTCATGTCACTCCTTTCCCCAAGCCTGACTGTACATCAATAGGAAACAAAAAGGAGGTTGGTGTAGGACATTAGATATTCATCCCACTCAAGTGGCAGGAATGGCTTTCCCTACCATGGATTCCATTTGTGACCTTTGCAGTCTCTGTAAACTCTGTATATTTGCTAAACTCTGTAAACCCTCAAGGTAGAAAAGTAGTCAGGTTCCTGTCTGAGGTGCTCCAGCAGCCAGGTCCATCCCCAGACCTCTCTGTCATAATTGTCACAAAGGTCATCTCTAGCCACTCAGCAGGACCCTCCCCAGATTATGCTAATTTTAGGTGAAAAATCTGATCAAAAGCTACAAACCCTTGAATGTCAAAACCTACCAATCCCTAAACTTCCCATAGCAACCCACCAACCCCTGAGCACAAAGCAACAAAAAGAAAAACAACCAAACAAAACCAAAACCAACACAAACAAAACAATCCCTAAACAGGAAAACCCTGAGCACTAAATCCTACCAATTCTTACCCTGGAAACCTCCTCCCTAGAAAACTCTGTCCCCAAGAACAGCTATCTAAGCACTGTGCATTGTCCAGTTTCCCACTGTCTGCTCCTTCCTGGGAGCATAGGCAGCCACTCCTGGAATCACCCAAGCACACCCTGGAACTATCAATAAATCTTTTATGAGATTTATCTTCTCATCTGAAGACTGGCAAGAAGCAATGAAGAGAAGCAGGGAAGAAGCAAAGAGGAGGAGCAGGGCTGAGGCTCCTGAGCTGCTGAGCTCAGCTGGGGATATCCTCCTCTGGGAGCAGCAACTCTTCTACTGAGGAGGCTTCCTCTCAGAGCTGTGTGGGTCTTGGATTCCATATCTCAGGTACCCTTCTCTTGGGATATTGTCCAACCTGGAATTGTGTTCTTCCTGGGCTTCTGAGTCCTAGAATACCTACCTTCCAATCTGAGCAGAAGGGCTGACAATGGCCCATACCATCTTTAAGAATCATACCAATAAAACGGGGAAAAAGGGATGCTGAGGTCTTAAGTCAGGATGATGGGGAGGAAGAATTATGATTCCCCTGAACTGAGCAAGCACTTGGGAACGATCCAGAGTGCAACAGTTTGGGGGGAGGAGTCAAGAACAAAGAGAAATCACGTATGTAGTGATAAAATTTTCCCTCAGAGCTTCCGAAGAGCTCAATTCAGCCATGGGGCTGTTAGTGATGTGATCAGCTATTCACATGTCTGGCTGCAGACACCTGAGCATTGGTTCAACACAGGTGGAACCTGACAAATCAAAAGCAAATACTCACAGAAAGTGTATGATGGGCCAACAATGCTAGACTTAGGTGCACCATCATTTAGAACACAAGGGCAGGGAGGGGGAAGCAAGGGGAGATACTTAGGATTCCTACAACTTACAGCTTTATTAAAGCTCCACCTGACATTTCTACTGATGCTGACAGTCCCTGTAAAGAGCAGCCAGCTCAAGGTCAGCCTGGAATGCATGTTCTCAGAGCTCTGAACTTTTTGTCCCTTGCATGCATGTTCCTTGGACCCTAGGCTTGATAAGGACTGTTGGGTGATTTCTGTCTTTTCAGATGTTTACACCGCAATCCAGTAAAGTGGATGTCAGCTCTATTTCTAAATAGGGAGAGATCAGCAAGCTGAGACAACACTGTTGTTTAGGAGAAAAGTTATGTGCAGAAATTGGTATAAAAAGTCTCTTCATGAACATATAAATGTGGGAGAGAAGAATGGGGGTGGGGTATAAGCCTTGTGCATATGAAGCCAGAGATGAAGTTTTGGGTCTAGAAGGCAATGAATGAAAGACCGCCTGTAAATCCCAGCAACTAAGGAGGCCTAGAGCCACTTTTGTCATTGTGACTTCAGACAGCTTGGCCTTTACAGTTCTGAGACATTACACTTCCATGAGCAAAGCCTTAGCTTTGAAGGTAGTTATGGAAGCTCAGACAGCTTGGCCTTTACAGTTCTGAGACATTACACTTCCATGAGCAAAGCCTTAGCTTTGAAGGTAGTTATGGAAGCTCAGACAAATACAGAATGTCCCTATCTACCTGACTCTTGTTACACTGAACTCCCATGCCAGAAGAGGCTTCCATAGTTGCATAGTGACTGTCCATTTGTGTTCTCACCAGCAGTAGATGAATGCTCACTTACCTTCACATCCTCCTGGCCACCATGAGTTGTCACTAGTGCTATTGAACTATTGTAACAGGTGTGAGATGGAATCTCGGAGTAGTTCTGATTTGCATTTCCCTGATGTACAATAACACTGAGCATTGGTGTCTCTAAGCCATTTCTGTTTTCTCTATTGAGAGATATGTAACCCATTTAAATTTATTTGCTTCCTTGATATCAGTTCTTTTTTTGTTTTTTAAATGTATTTTTGATATTAACCTTGTAACTGAATGTGCAGTTGAAACTATTTTTTTCCCATTTTGTAGACTGCCTCTTAAAAACACTGTTAATGGGAAATTAGATAATACTCTGTGTGAACCCACAAAACTGGCAGATACATTTCAGATAACATTATTGTTACTGAACAAAATATTATTATAAAATACTCTGTTTACCTCAATTTAAATGAATATATTTTAAAATATTTATAGTCTATGAAAAATTCATACAATGTGTTTTGATTATATTTCAGTAATATATTCTCTTGACATCTACCCCTGCCGACTTCTGTGACTCCCAAGTGTGTGTCTCTGGTTTTTTAAACTTATTAATATTGCCAGGGGTAGACCCTTAAAGAAATCTGTCCCTCCCTCCACTAGAATTCATTAACTTTCCATAATGGCATGAGTTAGGAGTAGCAGCTCATGGACCCTTCCTACTCGATGTTTGACTGTTGACTGGCTTTATGCGCTACAGGTAACCACAGCTGCTGTGTGTCTTGAGAGCAGCACTCTTGTCCTGTCCAAAAGATAAGGTTTCTCTCTCATCTTCCCTGACTTCAGACTCCCACAGTCTTTCTGTCCCAACTTTCATGATGGTCTTTGAGCATTGTGGAAGAGGCGTGATATAGATATCCCATTAATCATGGCTGAAATCAGTGAAATAAAAACAAAAATATAAAGAATCAGTGAAACAAGGAGTTGATACTTTGAAAGCATTAAAAAGATTGGCATACCTTCAGGCCAAGCTAACCAAAAGAAAGAGAAGAGTGGAATTAATAAAATTAAAGAGGGAAATGACATAGAGGACATCAAATACTTTTAAACTTTATATTCTACCAACTGGACAAATCCCTTTTTCAATTGATAAATCTCTAGATGAATATGATCTACTAGAATGATAGCATGAATAATTTGAGGAGCCACATATTAACCAATGACACAGAAACAATACTTTCCCCAACTCAAAAGAGCCCAGTGCCAGATGGACTCAGTGGGGAAGTTGACCAGATAAACAATTAACATTCCTTGGATTATTCTGCAAACTAGAAACAGAAGAATCACATTCAAATTCATTTTTGAAGCCAGTGTTATCCTAATGTTGAGAGAGAGAGAGAGAGAGAGAGAGAGAGAGAGAGAGAGAGAGAGAGGAAGAGAGAGAGAAAGAAAGAAAGAAATAGAGGGACAAATAGACACAAAATGAATCATATGCCATCCTCCCTGAAGAACACATATATAAATTATCAATAAAATACTTGTGAGCCAAATTTTTTTAATTTTTTTATTAGATATTTTCTTTATTTACATTTCAAATGCTATCCCGAAAGTTCCCTATACCCTCCCCCCGCCCCTGCTCCCCTACCCACCCACTTCCACTTCTTGGCCCTGGCATTTCCCTGTGCTGGGTCATATAAAGTTTACAAGATCAAGGGGCCTCTCTTCCCAATGATGGACGATTAGGCCATCTTTTGCTACATATGCAGCTAGAGACAAGAGCTCAGGGGGTACTGGTTAGTTCATTATCTTATTCCACGTATAGGATTGCAGCCCCCTTCAGCTCCTCTACTGGGGGCCCTGTGTTCCATCCAATAGCTGACTGTGAGCATCCACTCATATGTTTGTCAGGCACTGGCATAGCCTCACAAGAGGCCGCTATATCAGGATCCCTTCAGCAGAATATTGCTGGCACGTGCAATAGTATCTGGGTTTGGTGGCTGATGATTGGATGGATCCCCAGGTGGGGTAGTCTCTGGATAGTCCATCCTTTCATCTTAGCTCTAAATTTTGTCTCTGTATCTATAACATTTCATGGGTATTTTGTTCCCTATTCTAAGGGGGAATGAAGTATCCACACGATGGTCTTCCTTCTTGGTTTCCTTAAGTTTTGCAAGATGTATATTGGGTATTCTAAGTTTCTGGACTAATATCCACTTATCAGTGAGTGCTTATCTAGTGACTTCTTTTGTGATTGGACTGCCTCACTAAGGATGATATCCTCCAGATACATCCATTTGCCCAAGAATTTCATAAATTCATTTTTTAAAATAGATGAGTACTACTCCATTGTGTAAATGTACCACATATTCTGTTTCTGCTTGGTTGATTTCAGCCCTTAGTTTGATTATTTCCTGCCTTCTACTTTTCTTGGGTGAATTTGCTTCCTTTAGTTCTAGGGCTTCTAGGTGTTCTGTCAGTTTACTAGTATATGCTGTCTCTAATTTCTATTTGGAGGCACTCAGGGCTATGAGTTTTCCTCTTAGGACTGCCTTCATTGTTTCCCATAAGTTTGGGTATGTTGTGGCTTCATTTACATTAAACTCTAAAAAGTCTTTAATTTCTTTATTTCATCCTTGACCAAGTTATCATTGAGAAGAGTGTTGTTCACTTTCCACGTGAGTGTTGGCTTTCTATTGTTTATGCTGTTATTGAAGATCAGCCTTAGTCCGTTGTGATCTGATAGAATGCATGGGATAATTTCAATATTTTTGTATCTATGGAGGCCTGTTTTGTGACCAATTATATGGTCAATTTTGGAGGAGGTACCATGTGGGGTTCAGAAGAAGATATAGCCTTTTGTTTTAGGATAAAATGTTCTGTAGATATCTATTAAATCCATTTCTTTCATAACTTCTGTTAGTGTCCATGTGTCTCTGTTTAGTTTCTGTTTCCAGGATCTGTCCATTGATGAGATTAGGGTGTTGAAATCTCCCACTACTATTGTGTGAGGTGCCATGTGTGCTTTGACCTTTACTAAAGTTTCTTTAATGAATGTGGCTGCTCTTTTATTTGGAACATAAATATTCAGAATTGAGAGTTCCTCTTGGTAGATTTTACCTTTGATGAGTATGAAGTGCCCCTCCTTGTCTTTTTTGATAACTTTGGGTTGGAAGCCAATTTTATTTGATATTAGAATGGCTACTCCAGCTTGTTTCTTCGGACCATTTGCTTGGAGAATTGTTTTCCAGCCTTTCACTCTGAGGTAGTGTATCTTTTTCCCTGAGGTGGGTTTCCTGTACGCAGGAAAATGTTGGGTCCTGTTTGTGTAGCCAGTCTATTAGTCTATGCCTTTTTATTGGAGAATTAATTGATGTTAAGGGAAATTAAAGAAAAGTAATTGCTTCCTGTTATTTTTTTTTGTTAAAGTTGGGATTTTGTTCTTGCGACTGACTTCTTTTAGGTTTGTTGAAGGATTACTTTCTTGGTTTTTCTAGGATGTAGTTTCTGTCCTTGTGTTGATGTTTTCCCTTTATTATCCTTTGAAGGGCTGGATTCATGGATATTGTGTGAATTTGGTTTTATCATGGAATACTTTGGTTTCTCCATCTATGGTAATTGAGAGTTTTGCTGGGTATAGTAGCCTAGGCTGGCATTTGTGTTCTCTTAGGGTCTGTATAATATCTGTCCAGGATCTTCTGGCTTTCATAGACTCTGGTGAGAAGTCTTGTGTAATTCTAATAGGCCTGCCTTTATATGTTACTTGACCCTTTTTCCTTGCTGCCTTTAATATTCTATCTTTATGTAGTACATTTGTTTTTCTGATTATTATGTGTCGGGAGGAATTTCTTTTCTGGTCCAGTCTATTTGGAGTTCTGTAGGCTTCTTGTATGTTCATGGGCATCTCTTTCTTTAGGTTCGGGAAGTTTTCTTCTGTAATTCTGTTGAAGATATTCTGCTTGTGGACGTTGTACATCGTGGTGCGCACTAGGCTCCGCACCACGATGTACAACGTCCACAAGCAGGTTCCTGTGTTCTCTATGGAATCTTCTGCAGCTGAGATTCTCTCTTCTATCTCTTTTATTCTCTTGCTGATGCTCACATCTATTGTTCCTGATTTCTTTCCTAGGGTTTCTATCTCCAGAATTGTCACATTTTGGGTTTTCTTTATTGCTTCTATTTCCCTTTTTAGGTCTTGGATGGTTTTGTTCAATTCCATCACCTGTTTGTTTTTCTTTTCCTCTCTTTAAGGACTTGTACCTCTTTAGCAGTGTTCTCCTGCACTTCTTTAAGTGAGTTATTAATGCCCTTCTTAAAGTCCTCTACCAGCATCATGAGATATGCTTTTAAACCTGATTCTTGCTTTTCAGGTGTGTTGGGGTATCCAGGACTGATTGAGGTGGGGGTGCTAGGTTCTGATGATGGTGAGTGGTCTTGGTTTCTGTTAGTAAGGTTCCTACGTTTGCCTTTTACCATGTGGTGTTCTCTGGAGTTAGTTGTTACAGTTGTCTCTGGTTGGAGCTTGTTCCTCCTGTGATTCTGTTAGCCTCTGTCAGCAGTCCTGGGAGTCCAACTCTCTCCAGAGTCTCAGTGTTCAGAGTACTGTCCACAGGCAATCTCTCCTCTATCAGGGAAGGTGCACAGAGGCCTAGCTTTCAGATCTGCCTCCTGACTGAAGATGTAGCCCCCAAACAGGGCTTGTCCCAGAAGATGTGTCTCCTCTGTAGTTTACACACTCACCTGCACAGACTAGACACCAAAGGACCCTGGACACAATATGACTTTCTCACCTGCTCTGGCAGACAGAGCCCTCACAGGTGGCCACCTTTCCTCTGGCGGGGAAGGTGCCCAAATGTCTGGAGCCCGAAACAGGATCTGTCCCAGAAGCTAGGTTGCTTCTGTCTGTCCCAAAGCTGTGTAGCTTCTGTGGTCCACACTCTCACTAGTGCAGACTGGAGCCTAGGTGAACCGGAGTAAATATGGCTCCCTTACTAGTGAGCCAAATTCATAATCACATAAATTATCAACCACACCTAAGTTGGCCTCATTCCATACATTCAGAGATTATTATTTATACAATAATCAACAAATGTATTCCACCACATAAAATGACTAAAGGCTAAAAACCATGTGATCATATTATTGGATGAAAAAAAAAGGCTTTTGCCAAAATTCAATACCCAATCATGATAAAAGTCCTGGAGATTCTAAGATATAGAGCTCATCTCTCAGTACAAAAAGGTCAATGTACAAAAAGCTCATTGCCAACATCATGAAAAATACAGAAAAGTTCAAAGCAATTTTACTACAAAGAGGAAAGCAAACCAGGATGTAGGGAAGACACAGTGAGTCACCTGACCTTCTAGTGGGAAGTCACTATTCACCAAGACCAGAGAAGAGATATAAACCTCAGTTTATATCTTATAGTCAGCCTTTCTTACCTCTTAGGCATATTGATTTGCCAGAGCAGCCTCCATGTATCACATAACTTTAGTTTCATCCAAAGGATTTCAATGCAGGTAAATATTTTTGCCTCCATAAACCCTTGAAAATCTTACTTTATAGCAGTTTTTGTGTCCTTTTGTTCTAGGGATATAGGTGGAGATGCAGAATAATGGGATGCTATGTTTGACATTTTATGGATGCAAAGTGAACTGACAGAGTACTTTCCTCATTAAAGTTGGTCCATAACATCAAGATGGTCAATGAGCAAGTGAACATTCACATATGCAGAAACACAAATGAGTACATGCACACACACAGAAACACACACACACACACACACACACACACACACACACACACACACACAAATACAGAAACACACACTTGCATATACCCATACCAAAAAAATCTACAGAAGTACCTCCCACTACACATACACACATACTGGTCACAAACATGCTCACCTGTAACTGGGTATATGTACACAAGTGCATGTGCACACACACACACACACACACACACACACACACACGAAAATTTGCTGTGTTTTAGCACATTTCCTGTCTCATGATGAGGTAGTGGGACCTATGATGTTTACAAAACTCTCTGACTCAGCCAGGTTCTGCTGTGCTGACCTGCTCTTTTTTTTTCCTCTTTAGGAAATTTTTCTATGCAGAAACTCACTGATCCTATAGGTAAGTTAGAAGCTATGCAAAACTAGTTTGGTTCTCAGAATACCAGCTTCTCAAGAAAGAGGGATCAAGAAAAGCCTCTCACAATGGCCAGGTTTACCCATCATAGTTCCCTCACTAAAAGTATTCTGTCTCCTTCACAAAGACATTGGTAACACCAAAGGAAGACAGTGAGGTGGAGGATGGTTACTTGGGTTTGACTGTGTTTATGGTTGAAAATGAGAGCAACTTGCTCCTGATGCCTCATTCTACCTGCTACTGCTTGGCACATAGGTCGTAGATCTTCATGCTGGCCTCCTCACATAACCTCTTGGTCTCCTCACAGGACTCTTCCAGAGCAATCTGCTCCCCAAGCAACTTACTGATCTCATTATACAATGTATTTTGTGCTTTACCTGAGTATACTCACTCAGGCAGTAGCAGTACCTGATGTTGAGCCACAAACAAAATGGTGAATCTCAGGCAGCATCCATGTTCTTCCCACTCCTCTAAGTACTATCATCTCTTCAAGGGCCCTAATCCCCAGATAACCTGAGACTAGACTGCACAATAGCCATGTAGCATCATCTGTAGCAGGTCAGATCCAAAGAACAGGCACATTCTAGAAGACTCCAAGTACTTCTGAAAACCCTGCCACCAACAGGACCTCATGCACCTCCCAGAAGACTGCCCTGTCCCCATGTGTGTATATGTCTGTGGTGTTAGAAAACCATCAGCATGTAGAGGACAAACAGCCTCTGAGAAGACACAACAGGGTCACAAAATTTCTCTGTGTGTTTTGTAACCCAGATCCCCAGAGGCTTAGTGTTGATATTTTGATCATGGTGGAAACCTTTTCTATCTAGAGGATCCTGAGTTAGGAAGGACAGTTTTTAGAGGGGCACACAGACTTTTCACACTTAGTACAACTGATCCAAAGAGGTACAAATCCAAGAGCCTTTCCTCATAGTTTTTCTGTTAAGAGACAGCCCTCACTTTGGTTCAAAGACATAAATGGACAGACACATTCTGTGCCTAGTGCTGGGGTCTTAGCCCTGTTAGTCATTCACCAGTAGGATTTATTTTCTTCAGTAAGCCTCTTGAAATTGCCCAAGGCCTCATTTATCTTCTGGGGCATTTCCTGCAGGTCCCACACCAACTTCCACTGTTGCATCTTCAGCATCACAGATTCAAAGTTCAGTTTGTGATAGGCCATGGACCAAGGAGCAAACAACCCTCATGAATTCAGGTTAAATCCTGGACTACCCCAGTCTAGGACATGCCACATCCTCATTCCTTGGTACTGGGTCCTCAAGGTGCTTATTAAGCCTATTGTCTTGGGTTCCAGGGCAGCAGAGCTAGGAAACCAAAAGGAGGGAACCTGTTTGAGCTCCTTGAGGGGGCTTGAAGGAACAGACTAGCTCTCCAAGATCTTTCCAGGAGCTTGTGCCACAGGTATGGGTCCAGTAGAAACCTATGACTATTCTGTTTTGGAGGGGGGCGCATTCTCAAACCTGGGATCTATTGCTACATGTATACCTAAAAAATTTAATCAGTGTTTACAGGGAAAAGGCCTTGTAACTAGCACAAGGAAATTCCATTGTGCCTCCAGGGTGAGCACAGAGGTCATGGGCTGTGCTGTTTAAAGTGAAGCTCCCTGGCCTCATCGCTATCATTACCTGGAAACTAGTTTGACCAATCCTCAAGCCTAATCAAGGTCACAGACTCCCTGGATCTTAAGGGAAATACACACTCAAATACACTTAGAATGCCAAATAAATACAATGATGTGGCATTATCTCAGAGTGTAATGAACACTATCAGAGAAAAGCAGTGGTAACATCCAGCCAATCCAGTCAGAAAGGCAGCATGTGGAAGCAGGCCCCTACAGCTGTGGACTGTACCAACTGGACCCAAAGCACCCCTAGGTCAATTACAAAAAAGATTGGCCATAAACACACAGCACCCAGCATTTCCTACAAGCCAACATGTGTAAGGCTTCTTAAAATGGGTGATAATGTTGGGCAGTGGTGGTTCACACATTTAATCCTAGCACTTGGGAGGCCTAGGCAGGTGGATTTCTGAGATCGAGGCCAGCCTGGTCTATAGAGTGAGTTCCAGGACAACCAGAGATATACAGAGAAACCCTGTCTCAAAAAACCAAAAAAAAAAAAAAAAGAATTGGGTGATAAGAGCTCACACTACCTCTTTTTCACCAGACTGAATCAGGCCACAGGCTCTAATTTACTTTTGGAGGAAGCAAAATAGCCTGTGGCCCCATCCAACTATGTGAACTTCAGGTTCTGTGACTAAGATGCAATCGGGAAAATGAGTTTGGGTGTGAAGACAGCCTGGACTTGAAACCTCCTGTGATGAGGGGAATCATGGAGTTAACAGAAAGGGCTCAAGACAGTCAACAAAGAACTGAGTGTTATGACTACCTGTGGTTCAAATCCTTTTTGGTGTAGTGGGTTAGGACTGAATGAAGTTCATCCTTCTCACAGATCATCTTCTGGAGATCAGTTATCAGGTTATCCAACCTCTTCCTGCTCTCTTTCTGCTCAATGATGATGGAGGGTTGGGATGATGCCTTCCTAGCAGACTCTGTAGGTAGATAAACACAAACTTGTATAGATGATGAGATGCAGACAGGAGAGACAATGCTTATTCCTAAACAGAAGCCTAAGGAAGCGAGAATGTCAGAGACATTGAATCCCTGAAAGAGCAGGAAAGTGATCTTCAAGCTGGACTCTTCAGCTATGTCCCTGTTCCCAACCACATTTGCAGGACATCGGCAGCTCATATCTAATGTGATTCAGGGAAGTCCTGGAGTCTATACTGCTTAGTAGCACAAAGCCCTAATCATGTGTGTTCAAGGACAAAGTGTCTGAGACCTTGATACATGATCAGTGGATACCTTGTTCCTGGCACTACATAGTCATGTACCCTACAGAAATCTGCGGTAGATGAAGTGCTTCAACACCCTATGCTGAGAGAGACACTTCTCATCTAGCACCTGAAGGCATTGTTTGCCACTAAGAATGAAATTAAAGAGTCCCCAGCAAAGCAGCTGCAGATTTGGCAGTTCCTGGCTGTCTGCCAAACTAATTAGAAGTTCTTGACTCTGGGTCTGCCATTTAGTGACTTTCCTAGTATGTAATGACAGATCATCTTTTTCACTATCTATTTGGTTTAAAAGTCCTGGGTCCAAACCATTTCAATTGCAATAACTGCTGAAGCCCCTGTGTACCTGGTCCCATATTTAATGAAGATATCCCCATCCATGAAGAACACTGCATCAGGATCATGGTTTGGGGTGCCATTAGGTCTAGACAGATGCCTTGGAGCATGGTTGTTTCCTCTTACAATGATGGATGAGCATCTGTGGGTCATAAGGCAAGAGGGTAGCAGGATTGATGGCTGCATTTTTTTCAAACCAGCCTCCATGTTGGTTCAGGAGTTAGATTTGCTACTCTTTGACATATGCATTAGACAGCAAGGGTTCTGGTGTCTTTTTGAGGAGAGCTACAACTGCATGGATGTTTGAGTATAAGATCCTGACCCAGAATTAACTTCTCTGATTCTTTCACTCGAATAGTGGTAGCTACCACATCTCTTAGACATGTGAGCCAGCATGAGGTTTTAGGTTCCAGTAGTTTGGACAAGCATAGCACAGGGTGATTCCATGGTCCTAAAGTGTGTGTTTAAACACCCTTTGCAGTACCTTTTGTTTCATGGACAAACAGATGAAAGGTTTTGGAAGCATCTGAAAGTGCTAGGACTGAGTCCAAAATCATGTCTATTTAAAGTCTCAAGCGAGTATGGTTTCATTTATTCCTGATTAGAAGATCAGTCCACTCATTTGTGCTTGTGTATAGAGGCTTTGCTCTTTCTGAAAACCATGGTATCCAGGGACTGTAATACCCAACCACATGGTGGATCATTCAATCCTGCCACTAAGTCATGGTGTTGGGATCTGTAGGGTGTCAGCAATCCTTTGCTGAGCTCCTTTGCTTCCCCTCAGTTGGTATCTTATATTGGTATCCTCTTATGAAAAAATTTGGACTTTCTTAGCTGATGCTCTGTATCCATTGTCTGTACCTCTTGCAGCAGTTCCTCACTGACCCCTTCACAGTCTACTTCAAGAACAATGCTAGGAAGAAATTATGTATTTACTGTAAGTATAGGGTACTGAGAAATTTCTGACATGAGGGCAGGAGGTCAGCACTTAGTGTCTCATCAACAAGGCTGGAGAGATTTTAAATTCTCGGGGAAAATCTGGTTTAAGTAATTTTCTTACTTTAACCTCCCTCTGATTCTGTCATTCAAAATTGACTTGAATCACCTTTGCCTAAGGGAAGCTTGAAGTAGAATTTTCTGGATGTGTCATGTAATGCAGAGGCACATGGTTTGTTTGCTTAGACTCATGTGTTTTGCTGAAGCCAAGCTCTTGGGAGGACACGTTATGTTTGGAGAAAGTATAACTAGGACTCATGGACATTGATGGGGTGCTTGATAGCTAGATTTGCAGAGCTTCCTTGGTCTCGATTCTTTGTCTTCACTCTTCTTCACTGTTTTGAGTGAGTCAAGGCAGAGTATTTCCCCTGGTGTCTCAGCTGATTCTCATTGCTTACACTGACAGGGGCAGATTGGAACCCTAGCTGTTTCTGCTGGATCTTGCCACTCACTCACATTCCTGTTTGGTATCCTGACACTACTTGCTTGGGCCAGCCTCTGTGGGGTCTTCTTTCTTGTCAGTTCTTCTTGAGGTAACAGAGGGTGAAGAGCATCAGTGGAGAGTAAGACTTAGTCTCCCAAGATATGGATGTAAGACTTCGTCTTACGAGATATTTGGGGTTGTTGTATAATAAGTAGTTTACTGATCTAAGTCTAAGTTACTTTGCTACTGTAGCTGACCTGCCTTCTGTGTTCCTCTGAGGCCAGAAACTGCAGTCTCTGGCACTTAGCACCTCATCCTAAAACAGCAGGAAATAAAGTAAAGGATTAATTGCTAGAGCCTTTTCATTTTTTTCAGATGCCTCTTGCTTATAGGGATAGGGAGGAAGTTTGGAGCAATAAACATCTATAGAACTAGGAGAAGAGAATAATGCTTGCAGAAGGGAAAACTTTTACATAGGCAAATACTTGTAAACTCACTTAAATCTGTATACAGATTCACTCATGTGCCTTGACTATAGAGCAAATCTGTCCTGTCTTATAACCCGAAGCAGACCATCTCAAGAAGATCATCTGCTGGTTATTAGCTTGTCCTATGATGCTTTCTGACAATTTCTGAAGTGAATTTCTGCTATGCTAACAATGGAGATTGAAATTACCCCCAAGGAACTACTTCTAAACAGGTCCACATCCTCTTGTCCTGTTACCATCTTTTCTCTCCTATCTTTGGATGATGGGCTAGAAGGTGGCTCAAAACCACTGAAAACCCTCTAATAAAATTAGATTTTGAAAAAAAATCTAAGTCTACACTGGATAAACAATGCATGTTTCAGGTCCAAGACATTCTACACTTATTTCTCTTGAGGAATCAAATTCATAAAAAATGTACAGCTTTGGAACCGTGGAGTGGATATTCTCAATTTTGTTATATTCTTCCCTCAGATCAGGGACAGTTCTATAATCAGAAGTCCTAGATTTATTCACAGGTAAGAGTGATACATTCCAGAAAGGCTGGCTGGGTACCAGGATGCCTGTCTCACTGAGCACAGCAATATGGATTCTAATTCCCTCCTTTGCCTCTAGAATCATGGGGTATATTTTAATCTAGACAAGGGTGGCTGAACCGGTTAGTTGAACAATTATAGCAATGTAGTTTAGGACCAGTCCTGGAGCGTTATTTTCCATCTGTACCTTGGGAAATATTTACTGCAAATCTCAGAAATAGTCCAATTATATCTTCTGATTGGTGGCAGAACTTTCAGCTAGATGTTACCCTTTAGACAAATGGCAAAAGACCCTTTGTTGTTATCTGGAAGTCTAACTGCCTCATTACAGAGAAAATGATCATAGCTTTCAGTTTAAGAGAAAGGTCTCATGCTGGGGCAGTCACACGTGATCAAAAATAGGTGGGTTATTGCTGGGCTGTGGGTATAGGGGAAGAGGGGAGTAGGAGAGAGTACACGCGTCCAGCCAGAGTTCCGGTGCTCTGGGCAGGCAGACAGGGGAGGACTTCCGTACTCTTTCCATGTGGCCCCGGGGTGGGCATCTATGGCTGTGTGAAGTCACTGACCCCACATGGTGGGGGATAGACAAGGGGCAGCCCCCAGTACCAGGTTCTCAGTCTCTGGCATCCCACACTGGATATGGCAGAGGAGTTGAGAACAGAATCGGGGTCCCAGGGTGACACTCTCGGCCCCAGAAATGTGGAAAGAGGGCAGAGGGAGAGAGGTTCCCACGCAGCTGAGAGTCCTTAGTCTGGGCCTTGATGAACAGAGATAGTCTATAGTTTTAGAGTTTCATTGTAGAAAGGCAGGGGGAAAGAGAAAATGTAGAAAGAGAGAAAGACCAGCCATGGCCAAAAGGAGAGAAGGTAGAAAAGGAGAGAGAGGGAGAGAAGAAAGGCCAGAGAGTAAGAAAACTTAAAGAAAGGTAGAGGTAAAAGCTTAGAGAGTGAGAGAGAGAGAGAGAGAGAGAGAGAGAGAGAGAGAGGGAGAGAGTGAGGTAGGGTCAAGCAGCTCCTCTTATAGTGGGCTTGTTATCTTGCTGTTGTTGGTAACTGAGAGGAGTCTATCCTGAAGGTCAGAAGCTTGGGACATTGTCTACATGACTGTTAGCCACATGCTTCTCCTGTGGGGGCTGTGGGGGCAGTAACTTCGAGAGGAGCCAGGGGTCCAGGAGACATAAGGGAACGCCTTCCATCCCATGTAGGTGAAAATTATCACCACAGGGTCCTACTGGGGTTCCACACCTCAACTCACCTGGAGACTAGGCTGTCTGCAAAGTCCATTGCCCCACAGGTTATTGTCCCCTTCCCAAGGTTCATGCAATGTTTGGTAGTCCAGGGGTAGTAAGGCAATTTTCCTGTTGCCTTTTGGACTGCGATCTTTTGATCAGTCAATTGCCCTCAAGATTCTAAAGGAATCAATATGTCACCTTGGTGCTTGCTTTAGCAGAACATACTTTTTCCTGGGTCTGCTTCAGGACCCAACAAGTCTGCCTTCCTCTTTCATCTGTGTTCACTTCAGGAAAACAATACTTCATGAGTTTTCCTTAGTCTTTCATATTCATTCATGTGTTTTCCCCATCATAACACCATCCAAAACAACTGACTTTCCAAAGAACCCTTAATTTCCACTTCAGAAAGTAGTCATAAATGAGCCCTAACAGTAGCTCTGACACACTCATCACCAAAGATTCCTCCTGCAGTAAATGGCAGCCAAGACAGAGACCCTCAGGCAGTCAATATGCAGAGAGAAATAAACTTCATGTTTGCTATCCAAACCCTACCATACTGGCTTGCTATCTTATCAATGAAGTGTTTGCCAGTGGATGGAGCTGCCACTGCTGACTCTGTGGACTGAAGTGCTGATTTCCTGACAATGCATATAGGGTTTTCTCTAAACCCTTTCTAAACAGATCCACTTCTGCCTTATTCTTTCTTCTCCACAACATCTGATAGGTGATGGACTAAAATAGATGTTAGAGTGTTTAAGAACCATTGTTAAAAGAAGCCATATAACTATATGAACTCTATAAACAGATTCAAAGAAAAAATTACATGATCATCTCATTAGATGATGAAAAATCCTTCATCAACATACAACACCCCTTCATAATAGAAGCCTAGGAATGATTAGGAATTCAAGGTGCATGCCTAAACAACCAACAGTCAACATCAAAGTAAATGTAGAGAAGCATGCATCAATCCCACTAAACACAGGGACAAAACAAGGCTGTCCACTGTTTCCCTATTTATTCAATATTCAAAGTGGCAACCTACAGATTGGGGAAAGATTTTTAACAACCCTACATCCAATAGAGGGCTAAAATCCAAAATATACACAAAAAAAATATTCAAGAAGTTAGACTCCACAAAACCAAATAACCTAAATTTAAAAATGGGGTGCAAAGCTAAACAAAGGATTCTCAACTGAAGAATCTCGAATGTCTGAGTAACACCTCAATAAATGTTCAACATCTTCAGTTATCAGGGAAATGCAAATCAAAATAATCCTGAGATTCTACCTTTCACCAATCAGAATGGCTAAGAACGTAAACTCAGGCAATAGCAGAGCTGACAAGGATGTGGAAAAAGTGGAACACTCGTCCATCGCTGGTGGGATTGCTAGCTGTTACAACCACTTTGGAAACCAATATGGAGGATACTCAGAAAATTGGAAATAGCTCTACCAGAAGACCCAGATATACCACTCCTGGGCATATACCCAAAAGATGCTCCACATATAACAATGACACATGTACCATTATGTTCACAGCAGCCTTATTTATAATAGCCAGATGCTTGAAAAAAAAACCCAGATACACCTCAACAGAGGTATGGATACAGAAAATGGGGTACATTTACACAAAGGAATATTATTCAACTACTAAAAATGAGGACATTGTGAACTTTGTAGGCAAGTGGATGGAACTGGAAAATAGTGAAGTAACACAGATTCAAAGGACATAAGATGGTATTTTTCTCTGATAAGTGGATATTAGCCTGAAAGCTCAGAATACCCACTATAGAACTCACAGATTGCATGAAGCTTAAAAAGTTAGAAGGCTAAATTTTGCATGTTTCAAACCCACTTAGAAGGGGGAAAAATGATGGGAGGCAGAGGGATTGAAAGACCTAGGTAGGAGCAAGGAAGGAAAAAAAATAAAGGGATATGGGAAGAGAGAGGAGAGAAGTAGAGAGGGTCAGGGGAATGAATAACAATAAGTACCAGTAAGTAGGGGGTGGGGACCTTGGGGAACCACTAGAAAAATTCCAGATTCCAGGGATGGGAGAGACTCCCACAGTCCAGTGGGGATGACATTAGCTGAAATAGCTAGCAGCAAGGAAATAGAACCTGAAGAGACTACCCCCTGTAGATAGACTTGGACCCCAATGGAGGGATGGGGCCACCTACCCATCTCAAAAATTTTTAACCCAGAATTGTCCCTGTCTAAAGGAAATGCAGGGACAAAAATGGAGCAGAGGCTGAAGGAAAGGCCATTCAGTGACCTCCCTACCATGAAATCCATTCCATCTACAGACACCAAATCCTGACACTATTCCTGATTCCAAGATGTTCTTGCAGACAAGAGCCTGGTATGACTATTCTCTGAGAGGCTCTGCCAGCATCTGACTGAGACAGATGAAGACACTCACAGCCAATTATTGGACTGAGCCTGGGGACCACAATGGAGGAGTTAGGGAAAAGGATGAAGGAGCTGAAGGCTTCATAATTAACCCAATATGAAGAACAACAGTATCAATTAACTGGACCCCTTCAGAACTCCCAGGGACTAAACCACCAACTAAAGAAAGAGTTGTGCCAGTCTATACTGATGTTACATGTGTAGCAGAGCATAAGCAGCAGACAAGTGCCTCATCTGGATTTTCTGGGAAGAGAGGTAATTGGTTTTGTAGAAACTTGATGTGTCAGAGAAGGGGGATGCTAAAGGGGTAAAGTGCCAGTGGGTAGGTAGGGGAGAAGGCACTGTGTTAGAAGAAAAGGGCAGAGGGTGGCATGGGGGTTCATGAAGGGAAGACTGAGGAGAGGGATAACATTTGAAATGTAAACAAATAAAAGTTAATAAATAAAAGATGTTTACATATGTCTTAATTAATTTTCTGTCACATAGGTTCATTAAAAGTTAAAATCTTTAAGATTTGTGACTAACTTAGAATTGAAATTTCATATAGATAAATTCAACCAATACTTTTTATTGGATATTTTCATTATTTACATTTCAAATGCTATCCCCTTCCCTGATTTTTCCCTCCGAAAAACACCCTCTCCTATCCCCTCTTCCCTCCCGCTGCTCACCAACCCACCCACTCCCGCTTCCTGGTCCTGGCATTCCCCTATACTAGGGAAAGAACCTTTATAGGACCAAGGGCCTCTCCTCCCATTAATGACCGATTAAGCCATTCTCTGCTACTTATGCAGCTAGGTCCATGAGTCCCACCATGTGTTTTCTTTAATTGGTGGTTTAGTCCCAGGGAGCTCTGAGGGTACTGGTTAGTTCATATTGTTGTTCCTCCTATGAGGCTACAGACCCCTTCAGCTCTTTAGGTCCTATCTCTAGCTCCTTCATTGGGAATCCTATACTCAGTCCAATGGATGGCTGTGAGTATCCACCTCTGTATTTGTGATGCAATGGCTAAGCTTCTCAGGAGAGAGCTATATCAGGATCCTGTCAGCAAGCACTTGTTGGCATCCACAACAGTGTCTGGGGTTGGTGATTCCCAGGTAAGTCAGTCTGTAGATCATTATTTCTTCAATTTCTACTCCACACTTTGTCTCTGTAACTTTTTCCATGGGTGTTTTGTTACCTCTTTCTAAGATGGAAAGAAGTTTTCACACTATGGTCTTCTTTCCTTTTGAGTTTCATGTGGTTTGTGAATTGAATCTTGGGTATTCCCAAGCTTCTGGGCTTCTGGGCTAATATCTACTTATCAGTGAGTACATATTATGTGTGTTCTTTTGTGACTGGGTTACCTCACTTAGGATAATATACTCCAGATCCATCCATTTGCCTACAAATTTCATAAATTCATTGTTTTTAATAGCTGAATAGTACTCCATTGTGTAAATGTACCACATTTTCTGTATCCAATCCTCTGTTGGGGGACATCTGGGTTCTTTCCAGCTTCTGGCTATTATAAATAAGGCTGCTATAAACATAGTGGACTATGTGTCCCAGTTATATGTTGGAGCATCTTCTGGGTATATGCCCATGAGTGTTATTGCTGGATCCTCAGGTAGTACTGTGTCCAATTTTCTGAGGAACCGCCAAACTTATTTCCAGAGTGGTTGTACCAGCTTGCAATCCCACCAGCAATGGAGGAGTGTTCCTCTTTCTCCACATCCTCATCAGCATCTGTTGTCACCTGAATTTTTGGCCTAAGCCATTATGACTGGTGTGAGGTGGAATCTCAGGGTTGTTTGATTTGCATTTCCCTGTTGACTAATAATATTGAACATTTTTTTAGGTGCTTCTCAGCCATTCGGTATTGAGAATTCTTTGTTGAGTTCTGTACCTCATTTTTTAATAGGGTAATTCTTTCTCTGGAGTCTAACTTCTTGAATTCTTTGTATATATTGAATATTATCCCTCTATCAGATATAGGATTGGTGAAGATATTTTCCCAATCTGTTGGTGACCTTTCTGTTTTCTTGACAGGGTTCTTTGCCTTACAGAAGCTTTGCAGTTTTATGAGGTCCCATTAGTCTATTCTTGATCTTACATCACAAACCATTAGTGTTTTGTTAAGGAATTTTCCCTGTGTCCATATGTTCAAGGCCCTTCCACACTTTCTCTTCTATAAGTTTCAATGTCTCTAGTTTTATGTGAAGGTCCTTGATCCACTTGGACTTGGGTTTTGTACAAGGAAATAAGAATGGGCCAATTTCACAGGAAAAAAATTTCTCAACAGAACACCTATGGCTTGTGTTCTAAAACCAAGAATTGACAAATGGGACCTCATAAAATTGCAAAGCTTCTGTAAGGCAAAAGACACTTTCAACAAGACAAAAAGGCCACCAACAGATTGGGAAAGGATTTTTACCAATCCTAAATCTGATAGAGGACTAATATCCAATATAAACAAAGAGCTCAAGA